>NC_056522.1:379417107-379480254 GCF_019175285.1 Sceloporus undulatus
GCATTGGGAGAAGACTATCCCAGGCGTGAGCAGACAACCTCCCAGCAGCTTTCATTGATGGGCTCAGTAATGAGTGGTGAGAGGCCGGAGGGGCAACCTTGACCATTCATGAACATATACCTGGGCAGCATGTGGAGCTCCAGGCCGTGTACATTGGCACTACCATTGCTGTGTGCGCCAGGCGCCAGGCACCTGTCATTCCCATCCGAGCACCTGAGGGGTGGTCCCTCTCTTCACAGATGAACAAAGACTTGCAGCCGTGGTGTTTCAGCTGCCACTCAGACCACGTGGTCCTCGGAGCACATGCTGCCCCCAGGGTGGCAACATCACCAGAGAGGTGCCCCACGCCTGTGCAAAGAAAACTGCCCAAGATGATGTTACTTCAGTCCGTGTATCTTTGACGTGATGGCTTCTGGTGATGCCAACTTGACTCAGGCGCACATGGTGCACTGGAGGACGCCAAGGCATTCCATCCAGATGCCAAGAACTTCACATTTTCCAAATGGATAGAATCTCATGTTCACAGAGTTCATCATTTGTCCTTGTTTTCCTTACTATTGTGTCAGCACTTGAAAGTGTGCTTTAAAAGTCTCCCTTGGGCGTGCGAGTTCTTTCTGCTGAGTCAAGAGGTGTGGGTGGGCTTTTCAGATGGCATCTATGAGCCAACTCAGTTTGTTGTTGTTGTTGTTGTTGTTTTTGCAAGGAGAGAGGGGCAAACATTTCCCAGTTTGACTGACATTTTCCTCATACTGTATGTCCTTTTCCACTGAGCAATTTATCAAGGAACCTTTGAATGTGAGTACACATGGGAACCTTTTCACCGGTTTCCTGCCAACCTCCAACAAATTCACTGTGCAAAAGTGAGGAGCTGTGCTTAAGAAGCTGTAGAAGGACAAGAGTGGATTGGAATGGCCTGGAGGCCTTTTTGTGGACCAGGGTGGGCAAAGTTATACTAGAGCATTGGGCTGATCCGTGAGGGAGATGTACCAATGGCTGGTGAACATTTTCAGATAGGCCTTATAAAAAACTCTTGACAATGATTCACTGAGTACCGTTAAGTCATCATTCGTTCCCCAGAAGCTGTTTTTTGTCCACCAACAATTTCTGGGTTTATTTTTCATTCTTCCCAACGATTGTAATCCAAAGCCGCCGCAGCAAATAACAGAATTGCCACTTTCAGTACATTTCATTTTTCCAAAGTCAGTGGGGTTTCTTGTTTTGGAAGACGCAGCTGTAACGGCCCATTGTTGTGTGAAAAGGAATCAGCAAACTATCGAATACGGTAAGGCCTACTCAACAACATTGCTTGAATGTCTGAAACTGTAAATCAATAAGGGGAAGAAAGAAAAACCACATTTTTTCCCCATGCTTATTTTTCTTTAGGAAACTTGATGTTCTCATGTTTCTGCTTCCTTTTGACAGCTAAGAATGTAGAGTCCACAGAGTGAAACTTGAATGCGCTTTACAAAATGCATTTGTGGTAGGATAGCTCCATTATTTAATACCAGATATGGGAGAGCATTTGATAAGGAACAGGAATTGGATGGGAGCCACTTTGCACCTGGTTGTCTTGATGCTTCATCCCAAGCAGACTGTGCAGGTTTTTTGGCACCACCACAAAACCCCCCACTACCTGTTTAATCAGAGGCAAAAACAGGAGAAGCATACTTCTCATACCATTGCTTTCTCTCATCAACCATGGGTTAAAATCCTACATAGCTGTCATGAAACACAGACTTTATGAATGCGTAGCAAAGTGCAGAAACACAGTGAAACCCTGTTAGTGCATTGCAAAATGTGCATCCAGGTGATCAAATGCACAACAGGAACTTCTGATGTGCATCAGGCACTACTGTGACACTTCCTTCCGAGCCATGTCCAATGCACATCAGGGAATACTGTGATGTGCCCATTCCACCCATTTGGCCATTGTTGCACTGGTCACCTCAACCATTGTGCATTGGATGCTTTGTATGTTTATAACATCATCCGGCAGCCCATAGGTGAATATGGATGTTGCCAGAACTACTCAGTTCAATTTAACACATGCATAAGCCATTTAGGAAGAGATAGCTCCCAAGCAGAATTCCAGTCCCTATGTTTAAATCTCTGGAAAACCTTTGAATTGACTTTCGCCTTTTTCTGCCTTTTTCTTCTGGAATTTCCTTAGAAACAAGAAGGCCTCCTGCTCAGATTCCATCCAGGTCACTGTTTTCTCATGGTACATTGGAATGGGAACAATTTGGCCCCCCAGAAAGGTTGGACTGCACCTCTCGCAGGCATAGCCGCATAGACATTCAGGAGGAATCCTGGGGTTTCACCTTATCTGGAGGGATGCATGGTTCCCACTTCTATGGTACATTTTTCCTTCTGACTTGTTAACTTGAACTGTAGTCGATTTACTCCATTGAAGTAGAAACGTTACTGAAGTAGGTGGTGGCTTTTTTGCAGAACAGTGGATTGTAGAATCTCTTGGTTTCTTTCCGCACTACACAGCTATAGTGCTTTGATTCACTTTTTTACTACCATGACTCCACTCCAATGGAATATTGGATTATAGTTTTGTAGTGTTCTTTATTGTCTGCCTGAGAGCTCTACTGTGCCTCACCTAACTACAAATCTCAGGATTACATAGTTTGAACTCCTGGTAGTTGAAAGTTGTATCCAAGGGCTATATTTGCGAGTGTGAAAGAGACCTCTATTTTATGGTGGCTTTGGAAAATGGTTTAGGAATGTAAATAAAAGTTAGATGTTTGTTTATTAAAGTTGAAGATGTCTAGCAGTCGTATTGGTTACTATTCATTGCTTTTTTATAAAGACAGCCCAATGTAAACACTGAAGAAATCTTGACAAGAAAACCAAGGTTCATTTTAGAGTTACCATAATTGGAAATGACTTGAAGGCACACAACAGTAGCAACATACTATGAAGTAAAACCAACTTGGGCATCGGTTCGAGGAGCTTTTTGGTCCCAAATGCTACCTACTATCCCTTGGGGATGGGAGCTATTCCGCCATATATTCAGCCCCCTTGAGCTCTTTTAGCAAATATCATTTAAGTCAAAATGCCTCAGAGGGTAGCTCATGCAGCCCATGGTCACAGCTTCCCCTTCCAGCCCTACACATGTGAATAGAAAAAGAAAACTCTCCATCATAAAATATAGGTTCCCTCCCATTTGCTGGAGTTGGGATGAATCATAGAATCATAGGCCCTTACAGACGGGCCATAAAGTACGCACGGAGCGCGTACTAGGGTGAGGAAGGGGCGGTGCTTCCGCACCCCCGTAACCCTAGTATGTGCTTCTGATGCACAAAATGCTGGCAGCCGTTCCACACGACCGCCGCCATTGATACATCACACCGAACCACTCCCAAATGAGGCGGCGCGGTTGTGATGTAGTATTAGGGCTGCGCCAGGGTGCCTAGGGTGCCCATTGTGCGACCCCGGATGGGAGCTCCTTCCTGGTTTGCGGCGCTGGGCGCAGCCTCAGATACTCCCCCCAGCGACGCAAAGGAGAAAGGGGCCAAGCTGCCGCGGGGTGTCCTTGGGGCCTGAAACCCCAAGGACACCCCTTTCCAGGCTGCGGGGAAGAGGCCTCTTTGCCGCTTCCCCGCAGCCTGCAGTGGGTGATCGGGGCCCGGAGGTGCCGGTCTGGCAGCTGAGGCCCCAATACACCGGGGAAGGGGTGGTACAGGCCGCCCCAAAGGGGCGTCTGTAACCCCGCCATAGACTCATAGAGTTGGAAGAGACCCCCAAGGGCCATCCAGTCCAACCCCGCCATGCAGGAAATCACAATCAAAGCATTCCTGACAGATGGCCATCAATCCTCTGTTTAAAGACCTGGACCCCCATGAATGTAGAAAACTCACAATATAAACACACTCTTCTTTTTAACTAGAGAAACACTCCTGTGGTCAACATCTGCCAGAGGTGGATCAAAGAATCATGCGGGAGGACCTGCAAATGCCCGGAGAACATGTTTTCTCTAGGACCTCTAGACTCTCCAACACAACTCTGTGTCTAACTTCTGGCACGGAGGACTAGCATTCCGAGAAGAACTAGTACAAAGCCCAAATGTCAAAGCTGCAAAGTGGAGGGCCGCTGTAGAAACATGTATATTCCCCATAGGAGCTCAAGCCTTTTGTTTACTAAGGTGTCAGTTTTGTTCTCTTTAATTAACCACTAAGTTGACCTTCTCTAAACTGAATTCAGATTTTCGAAAGTTTTGACCTGGGAATGCAGAGGTTGCAAATGTATAGAAGGGTGGTTTGTTTTGCTTTGACTTCATAGGAGCAGTCCAGAGTCCAGATGTGGCTCAAAAGCTTCTCCTACTTTGGGGTCTTGGATCACCAGAGAAGGCAGCCAAGATGTCCGTGGTCTAAAATCCAAGTCCACAAGAAAGGAGTTAGGGAAGCTAGGAATTTTAGCCTGGAGAAGAGAAACTGATAGCTACCTTTACATATTTGAAAAGGATGTCTTGTAGAAGATGAAGTCTTGTTTTCTGCTGTTTCAAATACAAGAGCATGAAACAAAGGATCCAAATTGCAGGTATGCCTCAGTTAACAAAGTAGACACATTCCTGGGCATTCCTTCTTTAAACCGAAAATTTGGCACACAGAGGCAGAAATAACATGGAAAAAAAGGGTTGTTTTCCTGCGCCACAAAAAAGAAGAGCAGCTGAACAAGTTTTAAGCACACAAAGGGATCTTGTCGCACCTTTGAGACGACACGAGAAAAAGACGTTCTAGATAAGCTTTGGTAGATTAATGTTACATCAGTACTGTAGTCACAATGCAGTTTGACAACTCCTTTTTTTCATGGTTCTGTCCTACAGAATTTGGGGGTTTGTAGTTTGGTGAGACACTCACCCTCTTTGGCAGACATGACTAAAGACCTGTAAAACCCTGCAAAAAACCAGAAGGAGCCCTGGTGATTAAATGTAGGTCCTGCAGCCACAAGTTGTGAGTTCGATCCCTGCAAGGCTCCAAGGTAGACCACACCTTCCATCCTTTCGTAGGTCAGTAAAAGAGTAAAATGTTTGGGGGAAATTGGTTTACCGCTACCCTTAGTTATTGTAAACCGCTTAGAGGTGTTGAGTTCATGAAGCAGTATAGAATGTAAATGCTATTGCTAAAACTACTAGTCTCAGGATCACATAGGAGAGAGCTGCAGCACTTAAAATGGTCCCAAACTGCATCATATTCCTACAGTGTAGAGGCATTTTTGGTCTATTTTCTCAGACGTGTGGACCAAGTCTATGAAAGCTCATGCAATAACTTCTTTTGCTCTGTCCAGCTTGGTAGAGGAAAGGAATGCTGTGGATATAGTATATCTTGATTTAAGTAAGGCCTTTGACAAAGTTCCCCATGACATTCTTGCAAACAAGCTTGTAAAATGTGGGCTAGACAAAGAACTGTTAAATGGATCTGTAATTGGTTGACGGCAACCCAAAGGGTGCTCAACAATGGCTCCTTTTCATCCTGGGAGAGTGACCAGTGGGGTCCCCAGGGCTGTGTCCGGGGCCCAGTGCTATTCACTTTATCAATGACCTGGATGACAGAATTGGGAGCATACTACCAAATTTGCAGATGACACAACAAAATAGGAGGAGTAGCTAATAACTCCAGAGGCAGGATCAAAATTCAAAATGACCTGAATAGACTAGAAAGCTGGGCCAAACTAACAAAATGAAATCCAACACAGAGAAATGTAAGGTACTGCACTTAGGGTGAAAAAATGAAATGCACAATATAGGATGGGGGAGACCTGGCTTAAGGAGACAACATGTGAAAGGGATCTAGGAGTCCAAGTAGACCACAAGTTCAACATGAGTCAACAGTGCAATGCGAGCGCTAATAAGGCCAATGCATTTTAGGCTGCATCAATAGAAGTATATTGTCTAGATCAAGGGAAGTCATAGTGCCACTCTGTTCTTGCCTGGTCAGGCCCCACCTGGAAATTTGTGTCCAGTTCGGGCACCACAATTCAAAAAGGATGTTGAGAAACTGGAGCGTGTCCAAAGGAGGGCGGCTAAAATGGTGAAAGGTCTGGAAACCGGCCTACGGAACACCTTAGGAGCTGGGGATGTTTAGCCTGGAGAAAAGAAGGCTAAGAGGTGATATGATAGCTCTATTTGAATATTTGAAAGGAATGTCATATTGAGGAGGGAGCAAGCTTGTTTTCTGCTGCTCCAGAGAACAGGACCCGGAACAACGGATGCAAGCTACAGGAAAAGATATATCCACCTCAACATTAGGAGATTTCCTGATAGTAAGAGGCTGTCGACAGTGGAACACACTCCTTCCTCGGGTGTAGCGGAGTCTCCCTCCCTTGGTCTTCAAACGGAGGCTGGATGGCCATTTTTCGGGGATGCTTTGAGCTGATTCCTGCATGCAGAATGGGTTGGACTGGATGGCCCTTGCGTCTCTTCCAACTGTATGATTCTATGATTCTATGATTCAAAGGTGCTCAAGATGGCTTTGCAGACTGATATACCCAGACTGACACAGCGCTGTCTCTGAATTCTGCCTCTGTGTTTCAGCAAACTGAATCAAAAGCAACAATATGCACGGTGAAATGAAAAATCAGGTCAGGTAAACTTCGTAGAAGTAAAGAAAACATTTTGAATCCTTGAGAGACTACTTGAAAGCTTCTTCCAAAATGTATCCATCAATGTTTTTTCTTTCTTTCTTTGGCCTCCACTCCTTATGTGCCTCCATTTTGATGGTGAAATATATAGATTTATGCTTCTTTAATATATGGAGGTGGCTGGTGAGGTGGGCTGATCGCGCTTCCCCCTTTCCTCTCTTTTTTGTAGTACATTCTGGAGACAGCTGTTGTTGCCTGTTGTCAACAGTTAGGCAGAGTTCCGTTGTTACCTTGCTCACGTGCATCTACACTGTAGAAATAAATGCTGTTCGATACCACTTTAACTGCCAAGGCTCCATCCTACAAGATTTTGTCATTTTGGTGAGGTGCCAGCACTTTAGCAGAGAAGGCTAAAGACCTTGCAAATACATCTCCAGGATCCCTAGGATGGAGCTACAGCACTTAAAGTGAGTCAAACTCCTAATTTGTACAGTGTAGATGCACCTTCAGTGTTGATGTCACCCCTTATTGCATCATTTACAGCAGATACTCCTCTACCTGAACTAGAAGTCTTTGTTTCTCTCCAACCCTCCTTCACACCATCCTCTCACTGCTAAGGCTTGAAATATGTCCAGCTAGACAGAGGACAAGGGAGAAAAAGGGGGCATAAAAGGACTTTGTAAAAAAGGAGCTTCTTTTGTTAGAGATTTTGTTACTGGGGCATGCTCTCCCCGACAACGATTCATTGAAACTTTAGGAACAACTCATAACTGTGTTAAGAGGGGAATTCCCATCTTCGGAGGTCTTTAACAGATTGGATGGGTTTTCTCTCAAGAGCAGTTTAGTTGTGACAACGGTGGGAGTAGATGCCCTTGGGTTCCTTCCACTCAAAGTCTATGACGAATGCAGTTCTATGATCTTTCCTTCAGAAAATAAATGAAGCAATGCAAGTGGTACAGGGTTCTTATTTCAAGTAATAACAGTCATTTGATTTGCTCAGACTGAACAGATGTTTGGAAGCTCAGTAGAAGAACCCTGATCATCCTATTAGACACTGTATTTCTGTGGTGGAGTCTCTAGCTGCATCTGCACTGCAGGAATAATCCAGTTTGATACCATTTTTAACTGCCATGCTCATGGTTTGGTAATTCTTTGAATGTGTTTGTTATGGCCCCAGAACTCAATGACAAGAGGCTAAATGTTCATTAAACTACAGTTTTCCAGACTTCCTCTACCTGGCAGGTAAGTGGGGTCAAACTGTTATTTCTTTCTCCAGAGATACGTGGAAATACTCTTGCCTGAAATCGATTTCCTGTAAGCACCTGATTCAGTATAAGATGACTCTTTAGCTCCCTGGGTGAGAAATCTAAATTCTCACAAAATCTGTGGTGATGTAGGATTGAACTGACAATATGTTTACAAGTTTATGTAAGAGTTTGGGTTCTCAAGTGATGAAAAACTTGAATGAAGGTGATCTGACTCCTTTTCTTCACTCAGATATCTTGCATTTAGTGTGCTTTGTTCTGTGATTTGCCATTGCAAGGTAAACATAACTTAGTTTTTTGTGGGGTTTTTTGGGCTATGTGGCCATGTTCTAGAAGACTTTTTCCTGACTTTCACCACCACATCTCTGGCTGGCAATCTTCTATGCCAACTCTCTGAAGAGCCCAGCTATAGATGCTGGCGAAACGTCAGGAAAGAACTCTTCTAGAACATGGCCACATTGTCCAAAAAACCCCACAAAATACATGGATGCAACCATGAAAGCCTTCGACTTCACATTAAACATGAACTCTTTAGCAAGTGTGGAAGAGAACTGGCTTATTTATAGGAATGTACTTTTCCTAACATGCTGCTTAACTCTTAGGGTCATTCACATTACAAAAAAACATCGGTTTTGAAACCGATTCAATCACGTGAAGTTCCTACTCACCCCGAATCTCACCACAAGCGAATTGGGGCTTGCACACCGTTCCGTGGTAAATGGCCCCTAGCGCAGGTCTTTTGAAATCGGCGCAAATAACATTTCTTTTTTTAAAAACCCCGGGTCCTGGGAATGAGAACTTGGCCTCGATCACGATCGAGGCAACTTGAGGGAGGATTTTAGGTCAGAGGTGGGCAAGGGCAAGGCATTCCTCCCCTCATCGGAGGGGAGGGGAGGAGGAAAGAGGCCCTGGGAAGAAGGGAGCAGGGAAGGCATTCTTTAGGAGCCTCTTTTCCATGCATCCCCTGCCCAAAGCCCTCTGTCGCTGGGCATTCCTTCCCTTGCAGGAGGAAAAATCAGGTCCCCAAGGAGCTCATGTCAGGCAAACGCCCCCCCCTTTTCAATGCAAACAATTTTTTTGAGCGAACATGCGCATGGTTCTATTCCAGAGGCAGAGGGAGCCAGGCTTGCACTTGGGTATCCTTGGATCTCCTTTGCTTCTGCAGAGGGAGAGCTACAAATGTTGCCAACAATCAAGTTACATTTTTAACAAATTTTTGAGCGAACATGCGAATGATTTGTCTTCTTGAGCAGATACAGCAAGGGAAGCAAAGGGAAAGCTAATGTTGCTTTTAAAAGCATTAAAAAAAGGCATGGCAATCCCATCCTCGCCTGGGACAGGGGCAGATCGACCCAAAAGCCCACAGGTTTATAAAAGAAGAGAGAGAAGAGAGAGAGAGGCATCTCCTCTCCTGCTTCAGCACGCTGAAACCCCTGTGCCTGGCTCTTTAAAAAGGGAGGAGACTTTCCCGATGCCTGCAAACGTCACCATGACGATAGCTTGATTGGCAGCAGCCCAATCTACAGAATGCATTCGATTTCTGTCAAAATGCCATTCGCTTTCACTTGTAGTGGGCAACTTGCTAACGGAGCGATTCGGGGGAGGGGCATCCGGTCATCATCCCAGTTCCCTCCATGTCTTTTACCCCAGTATGAATGGGGCCTTAGATGGTAGAGGAAAGCAGAGCCCTACTTAAACTATCCATACATCGTTCCTTGATAAGTATATCTCTTCTTTTGTATTTTGATGTTAAAAACAGTAGAGGGAGCCCCTGTGAACTAGGACTGCAAATCCTTGAATATTTCTACGCAAGGAATATTTTGCATGCAAGGAAAAACAATTGATGTTTTTTCTCCCACTTTGGGAGCAGATAAGTAATTTTTGTGCAGTTGTTTTTCCTGTATTGTGGCATCCTGAGGTATTCTGAAGGATTCTGTGCAGGAAAACCATGTGAGATTTTACACACACACACACACACACACAAAACAGGTTTTTTCTACAGAAGAACCCTATTTCCGTCCAGAAAACACTGCTTCCTGCATAGAATGCATTTTCTTCTGCATGAAATATTTCCTCTGCTTTGCATGAACAAGCCATGTCTTCTCTCGTCAGAAAAATATTCCAGGACGCTCAGGACTTCACACAACTGTGTATGTATGTTTGCTATGGTATTATCCTCCTTCTTTAAGGTTTCTGCAAATGCATTTTTTGAACTGGAAATGAATGGTAGAGGACGATTCTTTGCACCCTCCCATGAACTGTCTAAACTGGGATGGAACACTGTGGAAGGCTAGGGGGCACATTAGTGTCCCCAGGAGGCTGCATGTGCAATTGTACCTGCTTGGACTCTCTTGTACCTGACCTGTGGCTGATGCTGACCTGTGGATATTTCGCACACAGACGGGATAAGGACAGGATTGCTCCCTGTTCTTTCCGTCTTTGTCTGCGATCCTGCAACAGGCTTTCAGATTGCAGTTGCCGTTGTCCGTCACTGAAGTGCACTGCATTAACACGAACTCCCTTGTGCAAAATGCCAGGCAATGTTGCTTCAATGATGGGAAAATGACAGGACAATGATGGGATCTCTGTGATATCTTTGAAAGTCTTTCGTGCGATCACAGTCAGTCACCTTTCTGGACAGGATATGGCGGGATAAGGAGAGGTCTTTTGAAAATCTTCTCGTGATCATGCTATAAACAACGGGAGAAGGACGGGACGAGGATGTTTATGTTTCATCAGCCATCTGATAATCTCCACAGAGTTGTATTGGAGGAGCTAGAGATTCCTAGAGGGAACGTATTAATCAAATCCGTGAATAATCAAATCTGCAAAAGTCAGTGACACAAATGGGATGGGCTGACTGTGTGTGTGTGTGTGTGTGTGTGTATGTGCATTGCTAAATTTTGTAAAAAAAATGTTTTTACCCTTGAGGTACTTAAATTGGTGGAAATGTCCTCCACAATCCTAATTTTGGAGCATTTTTGATGCCTGGGGGCAACACCTTGCCCAACCCTGATCTAAACTGGCTTTAGAGGCTTCTAAGAGAGAGAATTCACCCTCCCTTTTTGGGGTCAGAAAATGGGCAGGAATCTGGGTGTGTGTCAAGGGCTGCCTTAAGGCCATGCTTTACTCCCTGCAATGCTAGGGAGAAAACTGAGGCATTTCAAGACTGTGGATTTGTGGCTGGAATACTGTGTAAGTTCCCTTACATGTGTGGGTTGTACTTCTTGAGCTGTTGTGCAATGGAAGAACTCGCATCATGGTTGCATAAGTGGTATTCCACAGGTGTAACCCTTTCAATGTGGGTCTAAATTCTATCATTGGTCCCATCTGGACTATCAGTCAGATTTAGCTGAGCGTTCATTCACCTCTCAACAACCAATTTGATGAGATTAACCAACAGGATTCCAGACACACAGTGGATCATTCTTAGATGGTGCATAAATATCTGTAGTGTCTTCGGTGTGCCACTTTATTCACTGGGATTGCAGAAAAATTACACATGGGGAGAAGAAGCACATTGGCAGATGCACAACCCATCACACAATGTTGTTGTTATTCAGCAAAAGATTGGTGTAGCTCAACCACTGCATCACTGCAGGAGTGTAGATTTATAGCATGATGTAGGATCTGAGCCTAAATTCTGTATTCAGAGAGAGAGAGAGAGAGAGAGAGAGAGAGAAGGGGGGCTTCTTCCACACAGCAGAAATAATCTGGTTTGATACCACTTTCACTGCCATGGCTCAATTCTAAGAAATTCTGAGAATGGTAGCAACGCTCTGGTGCCACAATTCCATAACATTGAGCCATGGCAGTGAAAGTGGTGTCAAACTGGATTATTTCTGAGTGTGGATGCAGCCAGAGAGCGAGAAAGAGAGACAGAGAGAAGACACACACACACACACACACACTTTTACATCTATCTTCAGATGACTATCACTCACATGAACTGCAATCCTCTTGCACTTTTTTTTTTTGCAAGTGAGTAATTCTGGGTTTTTGGGTGTTCAAAAGCTGGGTTGTACTTTGGATGTCTCTCCAAAATTCTCTTCCTACGAAGAGAAAAGTGAAACACCTCTCTTTAGGTTGACGGCAGAACTTTGTTGAGCTGCAAACCAGGTCATCCAGATAGACCACTGGGAAGTAGCTTCAGTCAGTCTTGGGTAATGTAGCGTGGCGGAGAACATTTAAGGCCTTCAGATGGAGGTACCAGCTTGCTACGGTTAATTGGGTAAGATCTCTAGGGCTAGGGCAGGTGAAGGGAGGGAAGAGAGATGGAGTGGACATTTTCAAAGACCAAGAGTAGAGTGTATTTATTTCACAGAAGGCTTTGTCACTTTTCTTCTGAAGCATTTGGGGAGGCGGAGGATGGCTTATTCCCTGAAGATATGTCATCCAAGCTGTTTGGTGGATTTCAGCCTAACCTAAGATGGTCCAACGTACTGTTGTATTTTGGAATGAGAAAGGAGAGAAAAGAGATGGCAGGAAAACAGAGTGAGATAAAAAAGAAGGGGAGAGGTGGAGGAAAGAGAAGGGGAGAACTGCTCTGGATGGATGGAGAAGGTAAAATCAATAGCTGATTCACTGTTTAAATTGTGTGTTGTATGCCTTCAAGTCATTTCTGACTTATGGTGACCGTAAGGCAACCCTGTCATGAGGTTTTCTTGAGGTTTTCTTGGCAAGTTCCTTCAGAGGAGATTTTGCCATTGCCTTCCTGAAAGCTGAGAATATGTCACTCCCGCAAGGTCACCCACTGGGTTTCATGGCTGAGTTGAGAACTGAACCCAGTCCTACAGAGTTGTAGTTCAACACTCAAACCACTATGACTGATTATTAAATCTACTTCTGGTTATGTACCATCAAGATATACTATGATCTTATGGTGACCCTATGCAAGAGGAACATTCAAGAGTCCAATTCCCTGCTCAAGTCTTTCAAACTCAGCGCAGTCATGGCTTGTATTGACTGAGTTGATCCATCTATAGTGCGGTCTTCCTCTTATGTTACTGCTTCCCACTTTCTGCAGTATTATCAGATGTTCTAATGAGTTACATTGGCTCATGATATGTCCAACGTATGGCAGGCTTGCTTCGTCATTTAGGTTTCTAAGGAGATTTCAGGCTGCCTTTTCCGAAAACCAGGACTGAAGGTGACTGTGCATTACTTATGTTGTGCAGCTTTTCTGTTGAATAGCAATTTTGCACAACCAAACCAAGATGCCAAATGTGCCATTGAATGCACAACTAAATGGCACCACACAGACAGTTAGCATTTGCAACCTTAAACCAAATACAGTCATTCTGCATCAGACAAAACTGTCCAATCTCTTCCATTATGTATCTGTAAGACTCCAAGACAATTCTGGCCAAAGTCTCACAGCCCAGTACAAAACATAAATAGGGAGAAAATGTGCACGTATTATGGAAATTTGTGTGCCTTCAAGTCATTTCAGACTTATGGCAACCATAAGGTGAAAAGTCATGGAGTTTTCTTAACCAGATTTGTTCAGGCAAGATTTTCCATTAGCATCCTCTTAAGCTGAGAGAGTGTGACTTGCCCAAGGTCACCCATGTCTCTTATTCCCCCCCCCCCCCCCCATAGTGGCTCCCCCCCATTCACTGGCAAATGAACCACTATTTTTTACTTGAGAGAACAACTCTAGGAATCTCTACTAGGTCCTCCAGGGCAATTCTGTGGTCCCAGAGGTTGACCATGAAATTGGGCTGGAGGACCTACAAATGGCTAGAGAAGTGTTCTCTCTAGGAATCGCTAGGTCCTTCAGTGTGACTTTTGGCAGGAGCTGACAATAGAGTGGTGCTGGAGGACTTAGAGATTCTTAGAAAGAACGTATTAATCAAATCTGTGAGTGATCAAATCTGCAAAAATCAAAGCCGCAAATGTGGATAGCCAGCAGTGCATATACACTTGTCCCTCCTCCACCTTTGTGGCTTTGACTTTTCCGGCTTTGATTATTCAAGGATTTTACTAATATTTTTTCTCTCAGAATCTCTAGGTCCTCCAGCAAAACTCTCCAGTCAGCTTTAACCAAAAGTCACACCAAAGGACCTAGAGATTCCCAGAGGGAACACTCCACTAGGCATTTATAGCTCCTCCAGCGCAACTCTATGGTCAATGTCTGGCAGATGTTGATCAGAGTTGCACTGGAGGATTTAGAGATTCCTAGAGAGGTGTTCTCTCAGGTAAAAACATAGTGTTTTTGTTATTTGTGGTTTTTCCACGGGGTTCTATGCCTCTAACCCCAGCGAATGTGGAAGGACAAGTGTATATCTATATATCTGTACATCCACACACACACACACACACACACACACACACTCTTTCATGAAGCCTGCTGAAAAGATGTAGAACTAGCATGGGCAACACTTTTCAGCAAACAAGGGGATCTTGCAGCACCTTTGAGACTAGCTGAGCATAAGAAGTTGTAGCCTAAGCATTTGTAGCCTTGATCTATTTCCTTGGGTGCCCTGAATGAACAGCATCCATGGACTCCGTGCATCTGAGGAAATAGACCATGTCTATAAAAGTTTATGCTACAACTCCTTTTGCTCCGTTAATCTCAAAGGTTCTACAAGATCCCTTTGCCCTCCCTTTGCCTACTGATATTCCAGACTAAGAGGGCTATGTCTCTGAATTCTTAATTCTTGGTGTTTATCAAAAAAGCTAAAACTTTTAAATAACGTTATGCTAATCTTTGCAAAACAGCTAAAAATAACAACGCTAACAGCCAGTAAGAAAAGTCATTTTTAGAAAACCAGCTTGTTACCAGCCATGAATCTAAATTTAAAAAGAGGCCTTTCACTGGTTGTGAAAGCTACTTATAGAATCATCGCTGGGAAAGGGCGTCTAGAGGCCATGGAGTTCAACCCGCTGCTCAGTGAAGGATCTCCAACTAAAGCATCCTCAGCAGGGAGCTGTCTGGCCTTTTTTTTTTTTTGAAGAGATCCTAGAGAATGAGAGCCCATCACCTCTTTAGGCAGTTGACACCACTGTTGAATAACTCTTATTGTCAAGAGGTTCCTTCTAATAATATTCTACACATGTGGCTTAGTGGTTAAGATGCCAGTCCTTGATGAGCAGAAGATCAGAAGGTCGGCAGTTCGAGGCCTGAGTGCTGCATGATGGGGTGAGCTCCTGTCACTAGTCCCAGCTTCTGCCAGCATAGCAGTTTGAAAGCATGCAAATGCAAGTAGATAAATAGGTACCACTTTGGTGGGAAGGTAACAGCATTCAATGCAGTCATGCCACCAGAGCAGTCCTCAGACAACACTGGCTCTTCAGCTTAGAAATGGAGTGAGCACTGCCACCCTACAGTCAGTTACGACTAGACATTCATGTCAAGGGACTATCTCTACCTTTACCTTTTACATGCTCAGAGCATGTCACACTTATAGAGGGGCACAGCTTTCTGAGTTAGAGGACAACCACCAAGATGTTCAGAGAATCAGAATTTTAGAGCTACATATCTCCAAACCTTTAATGCCTTGGGGAGGAATAAACAACTAAAACAAGGTCTCCTTTGCCAGAGGGAGCTTCTTTGCAACTCTTCAAAGTCTCCTGGGGTGCAATGTGGCACCTTGACCCCTGTCAATGGCCCACCGTTGATAGAGGGGATCGCAATTCCCTTTTAAAAACCATCCAAGTTGGTGTCCATCACTTCAGTCTGGTGGCAGAGAATTCCACAGTTATGCTGTATACTGTATGAAGATAGGGGATCTTAGTCCCCTTTTAAAATCCATCTAGGTTGGTGGCCATCACTGCAATCTTGTGTCAGTGAGTTCCACAGTTAAACTGTATACTGTATGAAAAATGATTTCTTTTTCCTTGTCCTGCATTTTTCACCAATCCTCCTCAACTCATGGCCCCTTTGGGCTGTAGTAAGGCTTGCTCCTTTGGCTTTTGCCACTAGCCCTTGGTCAATGGTAGTTCTCATGAATCTACTCTGGGTTTTAGTTCAAAATTTAAATGTGCTGATCCTATTTTGGGGATAGGGTTCAGCACCTTGGGCATCTCCTATCTTGCTGCTGAGTGTGGGGTTTTCATATTTCCCCCTCCCTTTTATTCTGTCACTATCTCATTCTTGCTCACTGACAGATTAATTTCTCACTTTGTTAAATCTTGGTGAGAGGAGACATCCCTGGTGCTGGGTGACCTTTGCTGAACAAATGTATCAGCTTGAGAGCGCAATTTAGAAGCCCTGTTCAAACACATGATTTGGATACGATCGAGGCCTGCTCTGTGAAATTGCAGATTTAACGCTTGCCTGGCTGCAAAATGGGATTCAGCTCACGGCTGGCGAAAAATGTGGCATGTTGCGTGGTGGAATCACTGTGACAGGTATCACCGAGAACCCACAATTTCTCTGCGCTTGCCCTCCCAATCATACCTCAGCCATCTGTTTTCACACCATCATGTTTTAACTTCTGGCTGGGATGGGGAATAAAATAATTTTTACTTTGTGTATGTGGGACTTGCCACTTGAAGCTAGTATTTGATGTTCTAGAGCACTTATAGATAATACTGCAACAGAAGTGAAGATTTTTGAGATGCAAAATGTATGTGAGTCTAATATTGGGTTGTTGTTGTTGTTGTTGTTGTGTTTTCAAGTCGCTTCCAACCCTAAAGCAATTCTATCATGAGGTTTTCTTGACAAGATTGTTTCAGAGGGGTTTGCCATGTCCTTCCCCTGAGGCCGAGAGAGTGTGACCTGCCCAAGGTCACCCAGTCAGTTTCATGGCTGAGTTGGGAGTCAACTCTCAATCTCCAGAGTTGCAGTCCAACACTTAAACCACTATGCCATGCTGGCTCTACTAATATTGGTAGCCAACTTCATCTTCTCTGCATCCTCAGATGCTCCCACCCATGAGCATGGAAAAGGTAGTTGTTTGGACTACAACCCTCCAGAATTATGGGAGTTGTAGTCTGATGAAAGTAACCTTTCCAGGTTTTGTACCTTTCCAGAGGACAGAGAAGATGGAGAGTGATATGCTAGCCATCTTTGGTATCTGATGGGACGTCATGTAGAGGATGGAGTGAACTTGTTGTCTAGAAAATGAACCAGTGCATGCCATTACAAGAAAGGGGATTCCACCTGGATATTAGGATGACCTTCTTGATGGTAAGGACCATTCAAAAGTGGAAAAGACTGCCTTGGTAAGTGGTGGACTCTCCTTTTTTGGAGGTCATTAAGCAGAGGTTGGCTGAACATTTTTTTTCTAATTAAATTTGTATTGAGTTTTTACAATCAAACACATAAAGTCTGTAGAACAATGACAACAACAACAGCAACAACTAACTACAAGGGTCAAGGGTATATATCTGATGAATAGTTAGAAAAACTTTGTAGCACCTTTGAGACTAACTGAAATGAAGAAATTGGCAGCATGAGCTTTCATAGACTTCCATCTACTTCTTCAGATGCATTATGATAGTTATTCTGCAGCAGAATAAAAAAAATTAGTTCTCAGCAAGTTCCAGAAAGTCCGGTTTGTCAAAGTGTAGAGCGTCCATCCAAAGACGCATCTGTGAAGCAGGAGGTTGGATCCAGTGGGAGTGATGATTAACATAGTCAATAATTTATTATTATTATTAAGCTTTATTTATAAAGCACTGTAAATGTACACAGCGCTGTACATACAATCTTTTTAATTGGATGGTTCCCTGCCCTCGGGCTTACAATCTAAAAGACACGACACAGAAGGAGAAGGGAAAGATGGAGGGGGCCTCTCTAGTAGGATAATACATATAAAATACATAGCAATACAGGAAGTGATTCAATAAAACAGACAACAAAAGAACATCAAATAGCCAGTGACAATTATGCAATAAAGATCATCCAGTCTTCTTGAAATGTGTCAGACCTTTTGTGGCCAGTGAAAAACCTCGTTGTAGCAGACGGTTTCTCCATCAACCCCATACCCCAAACTCTAGACCACCACGTCTCAATGGAGGGGCACCTGACTTCCAACATTTTGCTACTTCTAATCTGGCAGCAGTAATAAGAAAAATTATCAGTTTTCTATGTTTCAAGTTAGAATTACTTTTAACAAATATAGAAAGCATAGACAAAGTTAGACAGATTGGATGAACATTTTTTAGGAGTTGTGTATTCTTACAGGGGAGGCCTAGCCCTTCCAATTCTTTGATTCCATAACTAATCTGTTCCTATTTGCAAAGGGATCTTGTAGAACCTTTGAGACTGAGGGAAAGACATTGGTAGCATAAGCTTTTGTAGACTTAAGTCTACTTCATCAGATGTAACTTTTCCCTCTAGGCACCTAGCCAATTTTTCACAGCAGGTAGCCATGAGTTGCATACATGAATTCTCTGGGTCTGTATCCAAAAGACTCCTTGCCACTTGGATAAGTCCTACTGGGAGAGAGATTGAGGATACAATCCTGGAGATGTAATATGATTTTTGGGCCTGTCTCATTGCTTTATAGTAGGCACAATGAAGAATCTTTGCTGATTTCCAGTTGCATTCACCTTGTGTCCTATGCCACCTACACTCTAGCACATTTTCTAGCCTTCTTTATTGCCTACAGGTCTTGTGTAAACCAAGATGAATTGCAGGCTCTATGGCACTGGACTGGGCACTTATGGACTTGTGGGTATTAATAGCCTTTGCTTTTATTCTACAGTGCAACCAAGGTCTTGATAGATAGAATCACCAGCCCTGATAATTGGGAAATCCCTCAGAAGGTTCAGAATCCTCCAGATTCCATAAGTCTCTGCCATCTTAATAGGTCTCCTGCCCCTGCAGAAAGATCCACTACCACCAAACTAAACTTTGCAAGGGAATGATCTGACTATGACAACAGGGCGGTTGACATTCTCCTTAAAATCAGGCCATCCTCCATCTGCCAGATAGCATCTGCCATGCCTCATGTATTGGGCCAATGACATGCTGAAACAGCCTCGTGGTTGTCATGTTAGCCATGAACTCCTGAGCTGGCCCTGTGATGATAGCCTCAGCATGTATGTTGAAATATTCCATAACCACAGTTGTAAGGTTTTCCAAGACAACCTCTAAAACCACCTCAGCCAGCTCATGGTCCAGCACATGAGGCATGGCATCTCCAATATCTGAGTTTTGTCACTGAGCAGATGGAGGATTATGCTGAGCAACAGGGTGAGTGGGACACAGCAGCATCCCTGTTCTTTCTCTCTGGCCCAGCTCAATGTACAAAGCCTCAAACCTGATGTCCTGGGCTGATGGATTTCCTCATAAACAAACAAACAAACAAACAAACAAACAAACAAACAAACAAACAGCTTCATTTATATACAGCTTCATACCGAACTAGTCGTGTCTAAGCAGTTTACAACTGTAAGCTAATTGCCCCCAACAATCTGGGGACTCATTTTAGCGACCTCCTCAGAAGGATGCAAGCCTTAGTTGAGCTTGAGCCCTTTTGCTGGCATTGAACTCACAACCTTATGGTTTTGAGAGAGTGGCTGCAGTACAGGCATTTAACCAGTGCCTTGGAGAATGGTGGATCCTTCATCTTTAGAGGTCTTTAAACAGATAATGGATGGCCGTCTTTCAGGGGTGCTTTAGTTTCCTATTCCTTCATAGCAGAAGGCTGCAATGGATGGATCTTCAAATTCTATTATCTCAATGTACCAATTCCATCTTCTGATATTTGCAATCTAACATATATCTTCTGTTGGATTAGCAATCTAAAGCATACCCTATGCCCTTTCCAGTTGTGTGTTGCATACAAGGCCTAATGTGTTTGTAACTGATATGAAACTGACCCTGTTATATTAGTAGATTATTTTTAAAAATTCAGAAAATCCGTCAGTGGCTGCAAACTTTTCAGAGCTGTAAGATGAGCTTATTCCTGTACCATTTCAGCCAGATTTCCCCCTCCATTTACAGGAGGGGAAAAAAAGTCATTTAATTAACCATATTTCGAAGCCCACAGCTGTATAATTTTTTTGGTTGTTATTTAATTGCTTCAAATAAACCCCCTTTTGTGCGTGTTGGTAATAAGCTATTTGCTTTGAGAAATGAAGCACTCTAGCAGATGGCTGCGAGGTGCTGCTGGCTGGGGAACAGTTCACTTTTTTTAATTAAGGAGAGAAAGAGAGACAGAGAAAGAGGGGGAAAAGAGAAAAAGAGACATTGCACCCCTCCATGGACGACTGTTGTGAGATATCATGAGGACTGGTGGCGTTTTGCTGCAAAGCCCTTGTGCAACAACAATGACAACAATCACCAGTCATTGTTATCATCACCATCTATCAGTGGGGAGAGGTACCATGGGATCACAAAAGCACAATTACAGGAAGGTGACACCAGGGACGTAGCCAAGGGGAGGGGTCTGTGGGGTCTGGAGCCCCCCCTTCCATCAGATACAATGAATGGTGCGTGCTGCCGCACTGCTGAGCCCAAGCCCCATTATAATGGTGGCACTTAGTCTGGAACACACACCCCTTCCCAAAATCCTGGCTATGTTCCTGGTGACACTGGTTGGAATGTACCACGTTATCTTAAAAATATCGTGGATAGGATCGGACTCATTGATGGTCCAAAGCGCCAGTCAAGTAGACCTGGTACACTGTGGAAATTTAGATGACGGTGATGGTAAACAGGAACTAATTTAATGGAAGTGGAGTGGAGGGGAAAATGAATATTCCACTGCCTTCCTGTGAACCAGAAAGGGAATGAGTGTCATGCATGTTCCTGTTTCAGCCACATAGCACCAATTTCTGTCCTCTTCCTCTGTCTATCCTGCCACCTTTCTGCCAGAAGGCCATCTTCCTTCAGAAAGACTAGAGGTCCTGATGTACTGGGTGTTAATTCTCCAAGAAAGAAAGGAGGGATGCTCTTTTACAGAATCATGGAATAGCAGAGTTGGAAAAATATTGACATACTGGAAAGTGTCCAAAGGAGGGTGACCAAAACACTGAAAGGTTTGGAAAGCACCAAGCCCTATAAGGAGAGGCGTAGGGAGCTGAGTATGTTTAGCCTGGAGAAGAGAAGGTTAAGGGGTGACATGATAGCCATATTTAAATAAATGAAGGAATGCCATATATTGTGGATGGAGCAAGCTTGTTTTCTGCTGCTCCAGAGAATAGGACATGGAGCAATGGATTCAAGCCATAGGAAAAGAGATCCCACCTGAACATTAGAAAGACCTTCCTGACAGTAAGAGCTGTTCAACAGTGGACTCTCATTTTCTGGAGGTTTTCAAACAGAGGCTGGATGGTCATCTGTTGGCTGTGCTTGGATTGCCTCTTCTTCCATGGCAGAATGGGGTTGGAATGGATGGCCTTTGGTGTCTCTTCCAGTTCTATGATTCTACAGTTTCTTCCCACACATCCTACAATTTCCTTCCCACACATCCTAAGTCAGAATGAGTCACAAGGACCATCAAGTCCAACCCGTCCTGACAATCAGGAAGACACAACCAAAGCCTTCCCAGCAGATGACCATCCAGCTTCTGTTTAAAAACCTCCAGAGAAGGTGAGTTCACCACTCTCTGAAGCAGCGTATTGTAATATTGAATGGTTCTTACCACCAGGAACTCCTTCCTAATGTTTAGGTGGAATCTTTTTTCTTGTAAGATCATTGTCTATATATTTCATGGATGGGCAAACGTTAGCTCTGGAGCTACATGTGGACCCAAAGCTATATTTTTTTACTCTCAGCCCCTTCAAATTTCCCTGGACTGCCTTTTTTTTTCTGTCCTGCCCAAAAGGGGGAATTGGGAATATAGGGAAAAATGCATCCTGGGGATGATTTTGGGATTAAAATGAAGTTTTCAGGAGAGAGGAACATGTAAATGACTAGACAATCAGTGCAAATGTCTCTGGACCTCCAGAGGGAAATGTACTTGGACTTTTGTTCTTTTGCAAACACCAGGTCTATTACTCACCATCCCTCCTATCAATAATGGGATTATGCAGATTCTGATCTTAACTGATCTATTCTGGCCATGTGCTCTTGAGCTTCTCCCATGCTGATCCAGTTGGAATTCCTTACATGGTCACAGATCTCCTTATATAACACTGTGGGTGCCCTGTTGGTTACGTGCCTAAAGCATTCCTTTTGATTTCAACTTGATATTGAAAAAGAGGAGGGGGTACAGGGGGCTAGAACTTGGGGTAACAGAGTCAACATTTTTCAGAATACTTTGGGCTGCCTCTGGAGTATTCTGGCCGCAATTTCCCCCTGAATTCTTTTCTTACCTTGGAAGTAGTTTATCTCCCCTCCCCATCAACAATGGGTGACTGCTTACCCATGTGGTCCCCATTCATTGCCCAGCACTGCTGCTGAGGTCAGAATGACAGCCATGCTATCAATGCTGGGCCCCTTGTTCTGACCTCAAAGTGACTCATGCCCACAGCCGTGGCACTGGGCAACTCACAGGGGGAAGGCAGCCTCCATTATTTCTGAAACCCCACCAAAACCTCACAGCAAATGGTAAGTTATTTAAAGGTGAGTTGGCAAGTAGCAAGTACGTTTCTATACTGCTTATCAGTGCACCTAAGCACTCCCTAAACAGTTTACCATGTGTAAGCTAATTGCTCCCAACAAGCTGGGTACTCATTTTAGTGACCTTCGAAGGATGCCAGGCTGAGTCGATCCTGAGCCCCTGGACGGTATTGAGCTCACAACCCTGTGGTTTCTGAATGAGTGGCTGCAGTACAGGCATTTAACCACTGCGCCACCAGGGCTCCTGTTAGGGAGAAGAAGCCTTGGATTGTGTCCAGATATGAAGACAAACCAGACCCAAATCAGGGTTATGATCCTGAATTGTGTAAGTAGGACTTAGTGACCCTGGAGGGAACTCCAGGTGAATCCCCCATGTAGACAATGCCCCGTTCAAGAGTCTGAAACTGTACGAGGATATTCACCAGGATCAGGGCCTGAGTGGCATTCTCCAATGGTCACCTCTTGCAAAGGCATTGATTGTAGCCATACAAGGTGACTGGGAGGCAGGAGTCCTAAAGTCCAAAACACTTGGATGACTAGAGTTTGAGAGCCATTGGTTTGCATAGAAGGCACAAAGAACAGACATACTGAGACCAGTGCTAACAGTCCTTTTTCAGTTTTAAATTACACTGGGCTAGTCGGGGGTTGTTGGATCCATTCAGTCCAACCCCCTACTATGCAGGAAGACCCAATCTAAGAACTACAGACAGATAACCATCCAGCCTCTGTTTAAAAATCTCCAAAGAAGGAGAGACTACCACACTCCAAGGCAGCAGCATTTTCCACTGTCAAATTGCACTTGAATTTCTCCTAAGTTTAGGTGGAATCTCTTTTCCTGTGGTTTGCATCCTTTGCTCCGGATCCTCTTCTCTGGAGCAGCAGAAAACAAGCTTGCTCCCTCCTCAATATAGCCTCCCTTCCAATATTTAAACAGGGCTATCATGTCACCTCTTAACCTTCTCTTCCCCAGGTTAAACATACCCAGCCCCCTAAGCTGTACAAGGATATTCCCTCATAGGGCATGGAATCATAATATTTAACTTCCAGAATTCCTGGCTAGAAGTTCTGGATGTCATAATAATTGTAAAAAAGTAACTATTCCAAATCCTGAGTTCAAAGTTTCAGTTTGGGAAACTTTTTTATTTGCTTCAAACCAGTGGGGTTAATGGATCCAATGTCAGGTGGGTATTGAATCAACTTTGAGCTTTAGTCCATGCCTTTCCTCTGTCTCTCCTGCTTTGTTCAATAACTTGGGCTGCTCCTTTAAAGCTAAAACCTGAAGTGGATTCACCATCCTACATTGAGGGGAGCCATTTGTTCAGTTCTGTGAACAAATCTTCTGCCAAAGTGCCTTTTCTTTCTCTCTCTCTCCTCCACCTGCATCAAGGTACTTTCCCTCTTTTCAGTTCTTTCTGCCCGTAATGTCTTTTGTGCTAATCTAGCTTTGATTTCTGCCAACGCCACTAATTGCAAATATCCTTTGGTCCCTTGTAAAAGATTGAATATGCATTTGCCCATAATTCAGCAATTTGGAGAAATTCAGACTACACTTGGGCTCATTCCGAGGCTGTCACTTTGACATTAGCGCATCTATAATAATCTGGGCAAGGATCAAATATCACCTGAACTACTTAAATTGTTCAGGTAATTATGCAAGTGACTTTCTCCATTTCCCCCCCTTCCATCAGCAATTCTCCAGGGGAAGTCCTCATGCAAAGGATGTTGCTGCTGAAGCTCAGCTCAGACTCAAACTTGTATAATTCTTTCCTTTGTCCCTGTGGAAGCTGGTGGCTTCTTTGGTAATGGGGGCAATGCATTTCCTTAGGCTCTGTGGCATAATGTTTCTTTAAGGCTGATTTCTTTTCAATACACCTGAGGAGTATTTAATGGGCTGAGTGTTTTGTGTTGGTTAGATCTCCTCCAGAGATGCTCTAGCTGGTATTAGTTGCCATGTAACAGACGAGTTCTCTGCTATATTGGAGCTTTGTTGCAGTATGATCCTACTTTGCAGAAGCTGAGAATATACTACATTGCTGGAGTTTTAATACTAAGAACCAGTGTTGGACTGGGATACTGGGAGACCAGGGTTGGCATATCTATTCAGCCATGGAAACCCACTGGGTGATCCTGGCCAAGTCACACTTTCTCAGCCTCAGAGGAAGGCAAGGGCAACAAATTCTGTCAAGAAAATCCCAGGAAAGGTTATGGTTGTGTCTTGGTTGCACATTGAATATCTAGGTTCAGTTGTGCAACATTGTCATTCAACACAAGGATTTCATTGCAACTCAGTGTGTGGAAAATTATCCAGCCCTGATGCTAGATCTCACCCATCGATGGGGAAAAAACAAAACAGAAAGATTCATAGAATCATAGAATCAGAGAGTTGGAAGAGATCACAAGGGTCACCAAGGGTCATCCATCCCTCAATTATTGTGTTGGCTGCTATACTGCTTTGGAACATTTAACAGTAATTATTGGCTCTTTAAAGTGTAATAATAACAACTGTCTGTGCCCAAATGATATTTCCATTGTCTGTGGCAATAATTGCTATAAGAATGCAGGCAATGAGGGGCTTGCTATTTCTGCCTTACACACACACACACACACACACACAGAGAGAGAGAGAGAGAGAGAGAGAGGAGTTTATCAGACAAGGGAAATTGGAAGCATAATCCAATGGCAATCTGAATGCAATCATGGGGTTTCACGTTATTGCGTGAGAGGTGATCCCATTGCAATTTTGGGCAATGGCAAGCTATTTTTGGGTAATGGGAAGTCAGTTCGAATACAATTCGAATTAACGTAAATTCGCTGAACTAGCGACTTTAAGTTATTATTATTATTAACCTTTATTTATAAAGCGCTGTAAATTTACACAGCGCTGTACATACAGTCTTTTTAATTAGATGGTTCCCTGCCCTCAGTCTGTGGGTCAGAGGGGGCCATGGGTCCTTGGAGAGAGAGAGAGGGAGCCCTTTGGGATGAAGGGAAACCCAGCCCTTGAAGGGAGGGCTCTGCTGGGAGGAGGAGGAAGAAGAAGATTAACCATCCATTATGAAGCCAAGCCCTCCCTCCAGTCCACCTGCCTTGGTCCAGGCCTCGGAGGTAGAGAGGAACTGCTGGACCTCCCCCACCACTACTCCCTTCTCCTTTTGTGGTTAGTGCATTGCCAATACCTATATCTGGAGATTTGCTTCTGTACTCTGCTGTCTTATTGTTGAGTGAATGCGTTCTGGCCCCACTTTCTTTTCATTCGAAATTAAGAGAAATTCCTCAGAAATTCCAGAGTCTTTTTTGAAATATGAATCCCGGTCTATCCCCTCCTCCTCAAACTCTGCATTAAAAAAGCCCTGCTCAGGTCTTGCAGAGCCAGGGCACATTTGGCTTATAGCAATGATTATTATGAATATATTTTGTGGAAAACTTAAGAAATTATTTTAATGGCTCTCTAAGAAACAGAAAAGGAAGGAAAGTTTTTTGGGGGCACATCTTGTCTGAAGTTTTTCCTGTGAGCGACACGGAATCATACAATGCTCAAGAATGGCACCTTTTTCAGCTATCAGGAGCAATTTGATCAGCAATTCTTACTTGAGTCTTTTTGCTCTTTCCCCAAATGTTCTGGGCCCAAGAATGGGATAGAAATTGCCACCAGGGGGTTCCCTTCCTCAGAAATGATTAAAAATTGTCATGCAAATGTTCCGGCTTCCACATTCTCAATTGCTTTGGAGTGCAGGGTTTGTAATGGATTCGAGTATTCAATCCGTCAGTCCTTTGTCGAGTTGTGTTAGTGTCACAGTCATCCAAAAAAAAAGAAGAAAAAAAGAAAAAAGGATACGATTCCTTTTCAAGAAATCTTGGGAGGAAAATACTGGAATAGGCCAAGGCTTCTATTTCAAAAAAGGAGTGTGTGTGTGTATGTGTGTGAGAGATAGAAATAGCAAGCCCCTGATTTCCCGCATTCTTGGAGCAATCTGCGGTAGAAAGAGAATCACATCTTCAAAGCCACCTCATTTTGAGAAAGGGAGTTTGTTCATTTAAAAAGATCTGACTGTTGTCATGGAGGAAGAGACGGTTATTTATCTTTCTGTTTTGATGTAATAAATGGATGCAGAAGAAGGAGAGCCTAGGGGAGAGGTTTCAGAGAGCTGACAAGCTGGTTGATCTCAGCAGAGGGTTAATAAATAAGTTATGTGCCAAATTTAGAAAACCGTGCAGGTGCTTTGCTGGGCGCACAGACTTTGTCAGCAAACTGGAACACCATCATCTTTTCCTATTTAAGGAAACAGTGGGGACCTCCAAGTAGAGTAGGATCCGAGACTTGGAAGAGACCCCAAGAACCATTCATTCCATGCTTCTGCCATGCAGGAAGACACCATCATGTCCACAGTACAGAATATGTAATATTGATTTAAAAAACAAACAAACCAAATAACATTTCTGTTGACCTAGCAATTCCTGGCACCATCAGCAACCTTTTGTTTTCTCCCAGAGGAGGATATCAGAATCAGAAAAGCTCTGATCAGGTCTTGCAAACCCAGGACACCCATGGTATCTTTGAGGGAGTCCATCCTTATGTGGTGTAATCTTCCTCACTTACTACTGCCTCATTCTTTATTGAACATCATTATCTTTTCTAATGAGTCATTTTATCTCATGATATGTCCAAAGTATGATAGCCTCACTTTAGTCTTTATGGCTTCTAGGGAGCGTTCAGGCTTGATTTACTCTCGCACCACTTATTTATTGCTGTGTGCCTTCAAGTTGCTCCTGACGCATGGTGACCCTATGGTAACTCTATCATGGGGTCTTCTTGGCAAGGTTTGCTCAGAAGGGGGGTTGCCTTTGCTTTCCTCTGAAGCCGAGAGAGTGTGACTTGTCCAAGGTCACCCACTGAGTTTCCATAGATGAGCAAATTCAAACCCTCTTTCCCAGGGTCATGTTAGGAAGGATCGAATTAGGGGAATTTTAATTAGCTCAAATATTATGAGAGGCATGTCCTAACAACGCACACACAGGATCTTGTCCCTTACTGTATACCAGAAGTCACCTAGTCACCCCCAAGAGACAGAGATTAGAATGCCAATGAGGTGCAATTAAAATATGAACATTTATTAAAGCCACACAACAAAAGGGATCACACACGCACACACACATTCAATGCTATAGCAAGGAAGGGGTGAGTTTGGGGAGTAAAGGAAGGAAGAGAGAGGCACTGTTGGGAATATTTACCTTAGACATCTTCTCCAAGGAACCGGATGAGATGTAGGATGGATAGTGGATCATGCCTGTGGGAAGGGGAAGGGAAAGAGCAGCCGCGGTGGCTTAAGAGCTGAGTTCCAGCGGGCAAAGCTAACTATAAGGCCTGGTGACAATGAGCTTGGCTTCGCTCAAGTGATTTCAGCAGAGCAAGATGCTCTTGGAATCTCAGGCTTGGAATGCTCAACAAGCCCACTGAAGGGCGAAAAGTGGGGTCCTTATATACTGCTAAATGTAACCTCAGACTATGGCAGCCTGGTGGACAAAAGGCTTGATGACTTATCTTTGTCTAAGCTGAAACTTACACAATGGATACACAAAGCATAGGTCTGCCACTTATACAGGGGGAGCAAATATCTTGATGGTCGAGCCGTTAATCTAATCACTGACTCATTAAGGAGGGAGCCATAGCTATTGTCCTCCGTGAATGGGTTTCTGCAAATCTGGTCTAGCAACTCCCAAAACTTCCTCTGGAAAATTTCAAATCTTGAGACCATGCCTTTGCAAGGCTGCTGTCTACGTGGTCCACTCGCCTTTAGATTAATGACGGCTTCAGACCGCATGGCACCCAAAATTTTATATAAAACCATACTCAGTAACAGTCAGAACCCAACACACAAACCAGTAAACCTTGCTGGATCTCTTATGTGCTTATCCCTTATCCAGGATTTGAAATCTGAAATACGCCCACAATCCAGAATTGTCCACATGGGTAGCTGGGATAGTGACACCTTTGCTTTCTGATGCTTCAGTGTATCCAAACTTTGTTTCACACACAAAAGTATTAAAACTATTATCTATAAAATTACCCTCAGGCTTTGTGTAGAAGTTGTATAAGAAACAGAAATGAATTTCATGTTTAGATTTGGGTCCCATCTCCAAGATATCTCATTAGGTATATGCAAATATTCCAAAATCTGAAAAACAAACAAACCAAGATCCAAAACACTTCTGGTCCCAGGCGTTTCAGATAAGGGAGACTCAACAGTAAATCTTCATTCTAATTGGTCTTCCTCAACCCCACTTTACAGATTCCTTTTTCTGCTCTAGTCAACTGGCCTCAGACTCTGCTAACTGACCTATTTGCTCTTCCTGCTCCTAAATTCATATCCCAAACTGATAAACTTCATTCTGACTTCACCTAACTGTTCTAGCTGCTATCCTTGCTCTAACTCTACTTTGAATTCTCTAAGTCGTTCATATTTCAACCCACCGATGGTAAATCTCAGTTTTTCCTGCAATGGCGGGATAATGGGCAGCTTCCCCACAAAGTCTGTGCAGCTTGCCAAGAAAAGCCGTACGGCTTCTCCTCAATGGCATCACTAGCGTTGGCATCACCTGGTGTGATAACTCTATGAAAACTCTAAATTCAAATCCCATTCAGCCTGCTGCAGCACTGCAGAAATAAAGTGATTTGACATCACTTTAATTTCTGTGGCTCAATGCTATGGAATTCTGAGATTTGTAGTTGGGGGACATCAGAGCTCTCTGACAGGGAAGGTTAAATATCACACAAAACTACAACTTCCATAATTTCATATCATTTAGGTGTGACAGTTAAAGTGGTATCAAACAGTATTTAATTCTGCAGTGCAGATGTAGCCTTAGACAGCCTACCAATCTCCAATCATCTCCAACTTTCCATGATCTTGTTCTCCTCCCAGCACTTATCTCATTTCATATAATGCACAAATACATGACTGTACCTAAAAACCATTAACTTATTTCTATAATAATAAACACAGGAACATATTATAAAACAAAACAACAATTTTACAGAAGTCCAGAACATCAGAGAACCTGTAGGATGTAGTGATTTGGGTATTGGTCTAAAATTATGGGAGGCCATGGTTTGAATCTCTGCATAGCTTTGGAAATCCACTGCTAATCTTGGGCAACTCACACTCTCTCAGCCTCAGAGGGAAGCCATGGAAAACCCTTCTGGATAAATCCTATGAACTAGTTTGCGGGAGTGATTTGGGTATCAAACTAAGATTATTTT
Source organism: Sceloporus undulatus (assembly GCF_019175285.1). Taxonomy (NCBI): domain Eukaryota; kingdom Metazoa; phylum Chordata; class Lepidosauria; order Squamata; family Phrynosomatidae; genus Sceloporus; species Sceloporus undulatus. The sequence goes on from NC_056522.1 coordinate 379,446,683, forward strand.
CCTTTAGCTTTTGTAATCAATGTATCTACCATTATCAGTTTTTTTTAAAACCCTATTAAACAATTGTAAGCCTCCTTGGATCCTGCATTGAGAGAAAGGCAGGATATAAGTGCAATGAATGAACAAATGAATGAATATGGTTCAATCCTTGCTCAGCCATGGAAGCCCACTGGGTGACTTTGGGTAATGCACACTCATCTGAAGAAGTCTTGCCATGAGAGCCAGCATGGCACGATGGATTAGGTTTCGGATTCAAATCCCTGCTTAGCCATGGAAATCCACTAGGTGACTTTGGTCATCATGTCACACATTCTCAGCCTTGGAGGTAGACAATGGCAAACCTCCTCTGAAGAAATCTTGCCAAGAAAACCTTAGGATTGGGCCATGTTAAGTTAGAGGTGACTTGAAGGCACACAACAACATCAGCCACAATATCACAACCCTCCACCTGGGCTAGGAGGAGTTGCTGTTTGGAGAACAATTCATTACTGCTGGTGATAATGAGACTTTTTTCTCTGCCAAGGCGGAAACAGATGCCTTCTTGCACCTGACAATAGTCTGTCTAGCTCAACGATGAATCCAAGCCATTTCTGTCATATCAGCAAGAATGTCATTTCCCCCCTTGACAACGTACAGTAAAAACAGTAATTTCAATTATACTGGGGGAGGTGGCTGCTGTCGATGAAACAGATGTCAGTCTGCTTGGGAACAAACGGGCGCCGGGTGACACCACAATTAGGAGCGCTTCAGTCGAGAGGCTGCTAGCAAATCTTGCTTTCTCGGCCGGTCAGCGGCACGGAGCTGCTTCAGCCCAATTTTCTTTAAAATGTCTCTGGTTGATTTTTCCGTCACGCTCAGTGATTCGGCTGAGCAGCAGCTGCCAGGGCCAAAGGATGGGGGAGAGGAACAAGGCCGAACTTGACAGTCGGGGAAATCACTTAGTTAGCAGAAATGACAAAATTGGCCCACATATGGAATGGTGAAAACAAGAGGGCAGCTACACTACACAGTTATAGCAGTCTCTAATCCTGGAGAGAAGTGACCAGTGGGGTCCCACAGGGTTCTGTCCTGGGCCTAGCATTATTCAACAACTTTATCAATGACTTGGATGGAAGAATAGAGGGCATGCTTATCTAATCTGCAGATGATACCAAATTAGGAGGAATAGCAAATACTCCAGAGGGCAGAATAAAAATTTGGAGTTACCTCAATACATTAGAAAGATAGATGGATTTCATGGATTTCAACAGGGAGAAATGTAAGGTACTACACTTACGCAGAAAAAATGAAATGCATAGATATAGGATGGGGTACCTGGCTTAATGAGACTACATCTAGTAGACCACAAGTTGAACATGAGTCCAGAGTGTGGCGTAGCAGCTTAAAAGGCCAATGCAATTCCAGGCTGCTTCAATAGAAATATAGTCTCTAGATCAAGGAAAGTAATAGTGCCACTCTATTCTGCTCTGGTCAGGCCCCACCTGGAATCATCCTGTGTCCAGTTCTGGGCCTCACAATTCAAAAAGGATGTTGAGAAACTGTAGTGTGTCTAGAGGAGGGCAACTAAAATGGTGGAGGGTCTGGAAACCATGCCATATGAGGAGAGGCCTAGGGAACTGGCTCTTCAGAGTTGTAGTCCAACACTGAAACCACACTAGCCATGCTGACTCATAGACATGATAGGCATCATCAAAGATCTGAAAGGATGGTATGTAAAAGATGGCACACACTTGTTTCCTGTTTCTCCAGATCACAGGACAGGAACCAGCGAGTCAGGCTGAAGAACCTGGGACCCTTTAGAGTAAAATTATAGCACTATCATGCCATCATAATTGCCATGGCTGCATACTATGGAATCCTAGGATTTGTAGTTTGGGGAGGCACTAGAACTCTCTGACTACTAATTCTAAATGCCTCTCCCTAAACTACAAATCCCAGGCTTCCATAGGATGGAACTATGGCAGTTAAAGTGGACAGTTAAATTTTAACACTATAACTGGGCCATGTGAAAGGGCTCTGAGACAGGAGACCTGTGTGTGTGTGTGTTATTCACACTGCACAGTCACAGCAGTCCAATCCCAGTTTTGTTGCCATGGCAATGTCCTGTGGAACCCTGGGATGTGAGATATTTAAAATTCTCAGCCATGGAGCTGTAGCACCTCCCCAAACTACAAATCCCAGGATCCCATAGCATGCAGCCATGGCAATTAAGATGGAATCATAGTGCTATAATGCTATAATGGTGAAGTGTGCAAAGGACCCTGGACACCTGCCTCTTTTGTAAGATATAAAATGTGAAATTGCCTTCAAATTGACTCTACATGGCAAATCTCTGCTAGAGTTTTCTTGGTCAGAATTAGTCTTTGGAGGTTTGCAATTGATATCCTCCAAGGCTGAGCGAGTGTGACTTGCCCAGGGTCACTCACTGGGTTTCTATGGCCAGGTGGGAATTCGGACCTGGAGTCCTGGTCCAACACTGAAACCACTGAAACCACTAAGTCACACTGGCTCTCTCTTTAAGGTATAAGCAGACAATTAAATCCCTGCGCTTCTCCAAAGCTGCTTCTCCAGGGACTTGGATCGTGTGGTTTTTCTCTTCTCACACTCAGCTTTGATGATTTCACTCTCTGGGATTTAACACAAGTGTGATTATCAATTAACTGGGCCTTGGGGGGTGTCATTCCCCATTCTCTCCCTTATACCCTTCCCAACAACCTGAGTGAGGAGATTTACCAAAATCCTCTTTTCAGATCAGTGCTAAGGTGCTTTCCAGGCTTCAATCTTCTCCACCTGCTTAACGCATGGAGGATTCATTTCTCAGCGGCAGAAATCTGGGTGTTGCACATATGAGTTTGATCTCCCTCCCCCTTCTCTTTTTGAAAAGTTATTTTCTTCCAGCCTGCTTCATACTCATCTTTTATCTCAAATGTGTGTATCAAACTGCATTATTTCTACAGTGTAGTTGCACTTTTGGCATAGCTTTCCATGGCTACCTCCCATGCCTCATTTTAGAGTGTTCATAGAAAGCTGCATTCTTTTCAATCCCTAGCCCTAGAAAACAAAGGAGCGGAAAAATAACCCATCCTAGACCTAACAGTGACTTAATTAGATCTCTCAAATGCTTCTTGAATATATTAGGCATCCAATCGATTGGATCGATTGGCTGTGATCATGACCCATTCTAATCCTTTCCCTTTGCAGAGAGGGCAACCTTTCCTAGCGCCAATGAAGCAGGCGGTGATTTCTAAAAAGCAGATTATAAATTAGTCAGGCCATTGCTGCCAGTAGTTTGGGGCTATTAAGCGGCTAATTTCCATTCGGCGTGGAACGCCATCTCCGGATGCTCACCGCCTCGTTCCTTGTTTCCAAACCAATGTACTTTTCATTAACTGAAATGAGGATATATTGACCCAGATGGAGGGAACCAGGGAGTCTTTGGGAGTTAATTGGCTTCTTAAAATCACCCCATTTGTGGGACCGACTCTGCTGGGGGAGATGAGGCTTTTTGGTGGCCTTTTAGTTCCTAATGAATGCACAGCCCTGTTAATTGCTATCCAGACTGTGGGATTCATCCTGCAGTTCAGGGCCCCAGTTTCCAGCATGTTGACACAGATCTCGCACTAAGATCAGCCCTTGTAGCAACGCTTTCTAATGACAGCGTCTTGCAGCCGCACCGATCGGTGTTCTGCTTTGTTCTGGTGGAGACGGGACATAATTGGAGAGGCACAAAATGTTGTATTCACAACTGCCAGCACTTATCTCATGACAGAAACAACAAATACAGAGATTTGCTATGAAAATGGCTTAGTTCAGGGGATGTGTCTAGGAATGTCAATGGCATCTCCTTTCTCAGAAGTGCAGGGGGCAAAATGGCAGCATTGCCCCACCTGAATAACAACTCCCCCTAAAATTTACCTTCAGTCCCCAACTACGAGCATTGCAGCAACGTAAAAAATCACTGGAGCATTTAGAAATACCATTAAGGCATCCAAAGAAAAAGGGCAGGCAAAGTGACCAAGGGAATTGCCCTTAGGATAAAACTCTTAGGGAGATGGATATGTTTAGTTTGGAGAAGATAAAGTTATGGGGTGACATGATAGCCATGTTTAAATAGCTGAAGAGCTATCATATTGAGGATGGAACGAGCTTGTTTTCTGCTGCTCCAGAGATTAGGACCCTGAGCAATGGATGCAAACTAAAGAAGAGATTCCAGCTCAACATTAGGAAGAACGTCCTGAGGGTAAGAGCAGTTCAAGAGTGGAACACACTCCCTCAGAGAGTGGTGGAGGTTTTCAGACAGAGGACGGGTGGCCATTAGTCACAGGGAGGGCATTCTTTGTGTCTTCCTGCATGGCAGAAGAGAGTTGGAGTGGATGGTCCTTGGGATCCTTCCCTCCCAACTCTGTGATTCTATAGTTTCTATGAATGTAAACACAGCCAATATAAAAAGCCATAGCTGTGAGCAATTTTCAATGTCTCACTCCCTTCTCTCAGTTTGAAGGAACAGATGAATTCAGGTAAGATTATGAAGAGATAGAAAAAGCATCAGTTAATGAGAGTTATGGTTTAGATGAGAAAGAGCAGGATCAGAAAGAATATGAGAGCTCTTTATCCAGGTAGTTTTCAGCAGGAGTTAGATGTCAGGTTTTATTCAGCGTAAGTCTAGTGGTGTAATATAAAAGTGGCCCAGGTAATTGTTGTTATATGCCTTCAAGTTGACTTCTATTTATGGAAACCTTCCCATAGGGTCTTCTTGGTGAGATTTCTTCTAAAATGTTTTGCCATTGCCTTTCCATGAGGGTGAGAGAGTGTGATTTGCTCAAACAGTCCCTGGGAGTTGCCATGGCTAAGTGAGGACTTGGCTATTGGACTTGACTATTGGTCTCCAGGATTTCTAATCCAACAATGGAATCAAATTACCAAATGTTTCATAATTAGATTTAAGTAAGCCACTGTAACCACTAAGCCTTAAAACCCTGGTACCATAAGCTTCTTTATATGAAACAATCTCAACCTGTATGTTTATCTTCCATTTAATAAATCTTTAGTAGCATAAACAGATATTTTGGAAGGCTTTGTTGTCACATGTCTTCTAGTTGACTATGTTCACATTGTTAACAATGACAGACCCTTTCCAAAGGTCTTCTTGACAAGATCTGTTTTGCCATTGCCCTCATCTGAGACGGAGAGAATGTGATTTGCACAAGATCATCAACTGGATATTTGTGGATGAGCAGGGATATATACCCTGGACTTTACATTGTGTTACCCTCTGGGAGGCTATCACAGTGTTATTAAAGTGGCTATAAAAAGTTCATACATATGGTGTCAGGAGCAGTAGTTCAATGATGGTGTTTAATTTTGTGTGCCTGGTGGAGGGTTTGAGAGAGGAAATCCATTCACAAAGAGTCACCAAGTTATAGGTGCCACAGTGTGACAGAGTCTCTCTAATGTATGCCTCAAAGGTAAAGTGTGCCCATGTCATGCCGGAAAAAAAGCCTTGCACGCCCCAGAAGAAGTAATGGGGCACATGACGGGCCATGTGGCACTGTGCAGTGGGGCTCGAGCTTACGTGCTTTTCTTTTACGTGAGGGGGTCTGGAATGGATCCCCCGCATAAAGAAAGGGTCACTGTACTGCCAAGTGGCAAGATTAAAGGAGTAAAGTGTCACCTATGGGGTCCATGAGGTCAAGAGCCCCATGTTTGGTGACAGTGAATGGGATCAAGGGAAAGGTCCCCATGGGTGGTGGAACAGCAGTGTTGGGAAGCTGAAGTGTGCAAAGAAGAGGGTGACCAGAATGGTGAAAGGTCTGGAAACTCCCCAGCCTTTTGAGGAGCAACTTAGGAAGCTGGGTATGTTTAGCCTGGAGAAGAGAAGGTTAAGAGGAGCATAGTTGTTTTCCTTCTTTGTAAGATTTTAAAAAGAGGCTGGATGACTGTCTGTTGGGAGAGCTTTGCTGGCATCTTCCTGCATGGCAAAATGCAGTTGGATTGGATGGCCCTTGGGATCTTTTCCAACTGTGTGATTCTAAGTAAGAGCCTTGTAGGCTTCTTCTTGGGACAAACTGGTTGGTTACTGTTTGAACAAATCACTGCCCAAGAGAGACCTTAGGTCAAATCCTTCTTCAGAGCTCCCTTTATGTTTTTATGAAGATAGAACTCACCCAGATAGACCATTGCTGATACACTTGACTGATTGATTGATGCCACTTATTTATGGAATTTATGTATCGTCTCTTTATAATTAAATACCTAAACAGAACACCAAAGGCCATGAGAAAGAACACAGTTTTAGTTGGTTACAGGAGGTTCAGCTGGAACAGTTGAAGCCACCTAACTTTCCTTTGCAGGGAGTTCCACAGTCAGTGTGCTGCTACACAGGGGCATCATTGGGGCGGGGGGGGGGGTTGCAGGCAGTGTAGACCACACTGGGTGATGCCACAGAGGGAGTGCCACCCAGTGCACTGATGGGGAAGGGGCTGCCTTCTAATGTGCAGTGTACTGCCACAACTCTCCATGGGTAGGCCAAAACTCCCAGAGATGGAAGGTCCTTGGAATGACCCAGTTCAACCTCCCACCCCCAGAGGTGGCAAGGAGATTGGCTAGGACACTGTTGGCATGCCATTGTGAACTCCTGGATGCCTCTTCCTTGACCTCCTTCGGGAATTGTAAACAAGATGGATAGATGGTCCAAGGGATGGACATTATTTTCAGGTACCCTGATTCACCAGATTTCAGGGTCAAGGAGGTGTGATAAATCCCTCCATTTATCTTTCCAGATAACAAAGGATTAAAATGTGTGAAGAGGTATTGTTATATTTGAATTATTTTCAGCATTACAGAGCTGATGAGATAGCAACTGGCCAATGAGATGGGCACTTGAGCAGAAGCGTGAACCTTCAAGGTAGTTCTGAGCAGAGGCTGGGTTTTTTTTTAAATGAAGCCTGAAAGCACCATGAGGCTTTCTTCTGCCTTTGTCTCTGGCTCTCTGTAACCAGACCATGAGGGGCTTCTGACCCTGGCTCTGGATTTGGGAAGGCTAGTCAAAGCCAGACAAGGGAGTCGTGGCTCCCAGATATCCCATGAACATCAAGAACTACAAATCCCATCTGATCTGTGAGTAAGATGAGGAGAGTGTACCAGCCAATTGCATTAGGATATTTTGATTCTTTTCTTGGTTTGGCTGAATTGATTTGCTCTTGTAACTTATGTTTTCTTTCTGTACCTGGAGGATGAGATGATTCTTCATGTAGGATATATCTTTTTGCTATAGATTTTCCTTACTTTGAATAACTCCTTTTTTTAAAAAAAGGTACTCTGCCTCTCTTGCACTCCTTTTCACATGTCTTAGCTTGGCTCGGTTCTTTCCTATGGTTGCCAAGGAAAGTGCCAGTGGAATTCCCAGTAATGTTCTAGTGCATTGTTAAAGTTTGAGGAGTCAGTCCTTGGGTTGTGGTGGCTAAAAGGTGGTCTCAAGGGGTCCCATTCAGCTCAGGCAGGAGAATCCCTCACATAGAATAACAGAATCCTAGAACTGAAAGAGACCTCAAGGGCCATCAAGTCCAACCCATCATGCAGGAAGATACCATCAAAGCATTCCCAACCAATGGCCATTCAGCCTCTTGTTTAAAAGCCTCCAAAGAAGGAGACTCCACTACAATGTCCAAGCAGTGTCTTCCACCGTCAAACAGCTCTCACTGTTAGGAAGTTCTTCCTAGTGTTTATATGGAATCTCTTTCCCTGCTGCTTGAGTCCGTTGCTCTGTGTCCTAGTCTCTGGAACAGCATATTGCTCCATCCTCAATATGAAACCTCTTCAAATATTTAAGCAAGGCTGTCATGTCATCCCTTAACCTTTTCTTCCCCAGGTTAAACATATCCAGCTCCCCAGGCTGCTCTTCAGCCTCCTCTGGATGTGCTCCAGCTTGTCAGCATCCTTTTTGACCTGTGGATCCCAGAACTGGACACAGGATTTCAGGAGAGGCCAGCCTCTCTTCTACAGCAGACTGGTCTACTCTTCAGGGACCATTGGCCTGGCTGGGGGAGGGGGCTGCCAGGCAATCTGGGGGTGACAGCATGAGTTATTGGACTGGGGTGACAGCCATCCTAGTGACACCATTGCTGCTACAGAGATAGTCTGTCAGGTGTAAATACCAACCTAGCCTTGCAAGGTGATGGGACATGCAACAGGACTAATGCATAGGATCTGAAATTTGTGACAGGAGGGTCCTCATGTGTGAAGAGGCCATCTTTCAAATATCTTGGTTTTGTTAAGGGTTCTGGTGGTCAAAATCAGCACCTTGAATTGAGCTGGGAAGCAAACCAGAAGCCAGACATCCAAGGGCCATCTCCTTCTCTTCTCCCTTGCTCCCATTCTGAAGCCTCTTCTTAAAAGAAAAAGGAAGGAACAGATTTTTAAATAACCTTTTTTTAAAAAAAAAGATGAGCCCAACTTTTGCACCCGCTGTACCACCCTCTTCTCCGGCTGAGCAATAGCATTCTGATGATGGAGGCTGCAAATCCATCTTCCCACAATGACACTCGGATGATGTATGGCATGAATGGATCATCGGAAAAGCAGCTCGCTGATCAGTGGGGCTTTGATGATGTATTTGTGTAAACTCTAATCAAAAGGTCATTCCTCTCCCTCTCTTCCCCCCCACCAACTCCCATGATGTATGGCTTGATTATATCACCAAGCTAGGCCTGCCAAAGGCCTCCCTGGGCACGGCAGATGGCTCGAGAAATGGCTGGATCCTCCTGTTTTTAGAAAGGAGGCAAGCAGGAGGTTGTCTAGACTGACCATTGTTCCCAGACAGCATCTTTGAAACTGTAGGGAGCAGAGTAACAACCACACTATCCTTTTGTGCTCCCTGCAGCAGCAAGTACCCTCCTTCCAAACCACAAAGGTTTAATTATTTATTCATTCCATTTATATCCTGCCAAGGCAATGATGCTAGGAAAGATGGAAGGCAGTAGAAAAAGAGGAAGACAACATGCTAGATGGTTAGACATGATCAGGGAGGACACAGGCCTTGGTGTGCAGGACTTAAGGAGGGAGGTTTGAGGATAAGGGATCTTGGAGATGTATCATCCTCTAAAAGTTGAGGTTGACTTGAAGGCAATTAACAGCAACAAATGAGAGATTTCCAAGAGTCTCAATCATCAACTGTTCTGCTCAGTTCTTGCAAACTCAGGGCAGCCGTGGCTGGATCCACCTGTAATGTGATCTTCTTTCCTACTGCATTTCACTTTGATACTGACATTTGACACCAAGTCAGCTTCATCTTATGGTGATCCTATGAATGAAATACCTCCAAAAACCTTGTTCAGGTCTTGCAAACTCAGGGCAATAGCTATGGCTTCCTTGACATATAGACCACACCACATTTTTCCAGACCCTTTTCTTTCTACCATACAGCCCCATTGCAGAAGACCCATGTCAGTCTCACCCTGCCTTGCTGATGTGGGCTTGGGCAATAATCAGAGCCATTAGCCGCCATGACCTGTTAAAGTGAGCAATTAATAAAAGCAAATATTGAAGCGCAACCACCATTAATGACTTGTTTTGTAATTGTTGGAAACTGCCTTGAGGGCCCATTGGATAATAAGATAGATTAATAATTTAACAATAATGTAATAAATCAACTGTAATGAGTTAATTAGATTTTAATCAACCAAGTGATCTTCCAACTCCATTTGTTCCATCAGTCATTTCAAGTAATTCTGTATCTGCTCTAAGCAGTTCTTAGGAATCTAAAACACACCAAATTACTTTTCCCGTGCAACCAGTGGCCTCAATCCTATTTAGTTCCAAATAGAGTAGGCCTATGGTTGAATGGTGAGTCAATGGTTGAATGGTGAGTCAACACATAGCTCACTTCCTCTTATTTGATCGGTCTACTCTTCTTGGAAATGACAAGGGGATTGAAGCCAATAATTACATAGCACAACATTTGGGTTATGATGCCAGCACATACTGAAAGATGCCATTCTTCCACTTATATTCACTTTACCCAGGGCTTCCTCTTTCAAATGCATACCCTGAAGTTGATTTCCTCTATTGCTTTATTAATGATGGCAAGGGGTCCTCAGTACCTGCAACCTCTGTCTGGAGAGCAGCCCCCACCCGTGCCTCAAATCCCGGCTCTATGGATACAGAAAGACCCTCATTATCAGGAGCTGCAAATTCCTGACAGTCTCATCCTCTGCTGATTCTGTCATGGACTGCTGTGGCTAAGATCTTCAAATATCTGATGTGGCAAGTTCTTTTCAGGTGCTCCAGGGACTAGAACAAGAACCAATGGATTCAAAACACAAGAACGGAGATTCTGACTAAACATTAGGAAGAATCACCTGCAATAGAACAGACCAGCACTTCTTAGGCTATCTTGTGGGGGACTGACATGGGTTTGTTCCATTTGTTGGAAATTAGTTTCCTATGGTGTCAGCCCTTGTTTGGGAAACTAAATATTAAAAAATATTAATACTGTTAGGAATTAGACTTCTTTAGTAGAGTAGCAGGAAAGCATACCCCAATTTGCCGGTGCTTCCCTGAGAACTGGCACTGACTCAAACATGGCAAGCAATTTGAGGTTACAAACTCTGAAAAGTTTACTAATGGCTTTGCATCTACATATGCCAATATGACCAAATTGAGGCTGTCATATTTTGGCCACATCGTGAGAATGCATGATGTATTAGAAAATACCATAATTCTAGGAACGCTAAGGGGCAAATGAAAGAGAGGAAGGCTGCACGCCAGATGGATAGACCAATCATAGAGGTCATGGGCATGAATTTACAGGACATGAACAAATCAGCAGAGGACAGGGGGCTTGGAGATGCTTCATCTACAGAGTCGCCATGAGTTGGGGTTGACTTGAAGGCAGCTAACAACAACAATGCATGGAGAAGCCTACATCCTAGCTAGTTAATGAATAGACAGAGGGGCTAAACAGACTGGCATAAAACAGTGGCATTAGGGTGGAGTGGTGGCATGGCAACCACACACCACAAGCCCCAACTCCACCCCGATGCCAGCGTCACGCCAGCTGCCCGCCTGCCTGCATGGTGGGTGGTGTCTTGTCATTTCTTTGGTGCAGCATTTAGACATGCTGTGCCAAAGAAACCCAGAAAAAGCCACCACTGCAGCAGCAAGGGTGGCTTTTTGCCGCCCTAAAAAGGACCGGCATTTTGCTGGTTCTTTTAGGGCTGGCAAAGCACTGGATTGGGCCTGCAGCGTGTGTTTGCTGTGGGTCTGATTCGGCACTGAAAGGGATGGCATCAAGCCACCGCTTCAGGGCCATCTATTTTGTCCCATAGTCTTTATCTCATCCTCTTGGTGATCTGAAAAGGTAGAGGAGAAGAAGTGGGACTAAGAAGGGGGGGGGGGGCTGTGTGATGGACATCCCAAAAGGAAGTTTCCTGAGTCACATGGTCTATTTACTGTTAGCGTTGTAGCACAGGCTGCATTGTATTTGTGCCCACTGGCTGCAATTGCCTTCTTTCTTTGCATGACACTCAACATGGATTGGTACCCAATGGCTCATGGTCCATGGACCACCACTTTCAGTAGCATTAAAATAGATTTTGTCAGAAGGTGGTGGTCTCTCCTTCACTGGAGGCTTGTAAAACAGAAATCTGATGGCTATTATTCAAGGGTGTTTCGGCATTGGATTCTTACACTGGCATCTGGGGCTGGAGACAGAGTAGAAGGCCCTTGGGATCCCTTCCAAGTCTACAATTCTATGATTCTATGGATCTTAATTATCAGATTCACCCAAAGCATTTTTGGCAGCTGAAATCCAATTTTCTTGGATTTCAGCGGCCAAAATGCTAAGAGTGAATCTGACAATAACACCTGTGACTTGTCCCTGATGGGTAGAATTCAGAGACATTTTAATTGAAGGATTTTTATTCAAATTTAATATATAATAGAGACACACAAAAAGGTTCTTAGCTTCATTAATAATCCAGTACAACAAAAGCAGGAGAATAATTAAAAAAAAAACCAAGAAAAGAAAGAACCTCATTACATGTGAGTTTCTATAGCGGCTGACCAAATGTCCAGATATATGTCCATTTGTAAATTTCATCTGTACATTATTCTTTCAATTGTTGTAAATGTTGTTAGATATTCTATCCATTGGATCAAATTTGGAGGAAAGCTTTCTTTCAAATATCAAAGTATCATCTTTTCACGGTCAAAAAGGTATGGAAAACCCACTTCTGCCTGCTGTTGGCTAACTTTCAAGATACAGGTAAATAATTCATAGAATATCCTTAAATATCAAAGAATTTTCCAGTAACAAATTTATTTGCATAATTGTTGCTGTTGTGTACCTTCAAAGACATTTCTGACTTATAGTGTCCCTAAAATCAATCTATCATGTATTTTTCTGGGACTGTGAATGTGTGACTCTCCCAGGGTCATCCAATGGCTTTCTATGGCTGAGCTTGGAATTGAACCCTGATCCCCAGAGTCCCAGTCCTACTCTCAAACCACTACACCAGTGATTCCCAATCTCAGGCCTTCCAGGTTTTTGGACTTCAGCTCCCAAAAGCCTCAGACATCTTGGCCAATGGTTTGGGATTCTGGGAGTTGAAGTAAAACAAAACCCCAGAAGGCCAGAATTTGGGAATCACTGCACTACACCATGCTGGCTCTCATTCACACAATTACTTCCACCCAAAATAAGGCAACTACAAGACAGCTCCAAAACACAGATATTGAGGTATCACATCTCCAGCAATTTCCTGATTTAGATATCCCTTTCTTAAAAAGACCAACATACCCCAAATACCACTTTTTCTGCATAAGACATAATAACTTGGGAGTAGAATTCAAAATCATAGCTGTGTTAGTCTGCAATATCAGTATCCAAAGGGATCTGGTAGCACCTTTGAGACTAACTGTTTGGAAGAAGTTGGTAGCATAAGCTTTCGTATGTTTGATCTACTTCCTCAGATGCATGGAGTGAATTGGTGCCCAGGAAGGACCTTTAGAATAAGACTACGAATAGCCATAGAAATGCAAAACTTGTTGGTGATGAGTACAGTTTTAATTATGAGGGACAAAGGTATGAGGAAGGATATTGTCCAAGGCTGGGGAGGGTGTATGATCATATGAATGGTGGAGGAGGGTGTTGTGTGCTTGGAACGGGGAGGAGATGTGATAAGCTAAGAGCATTGTCATGAGGCTGCGATGTTAACCAGTGTTATAATGTGTGTAATGGGCCAAGAAGCCATTGTCTCTGTGCAATCCACTCTTGATGGACTGGAGTTTGTGGAGATATTATGTCACTCGTGTTTATGCCATTTCATTTTCAAAGAAGGCAGTGGTGCCAACTTGTTTACTCCTTGTTCTTTTCCTCCTTCTCTTTTTTGGCATACCCTCTTCAGCTACATAATTTTCTTAACCATCACACTATTAGCAATTAATGCAATGATGGGTGACAGCTGCTTTCAGAACTGGGCTCATCCCATCCGATAGAAATACTATTGCTACAGATATTAGTGCCTAGACCACTAATATTGTCAATTTGCTTGACTGCTCCATTTTTCAAATGCCTTCTACCTCACCTCTCCACCCATTGACATCCTGCTGGGAATATTCATAATGTTCAAAAATGTAACACACCCAAGTCTAACCTGGGAGGCAGAACACACCATTTTTGTGCAACCGTTCAATATGGATTCAATGGGGACAATCAAACATGGTCTCCCTCCATCCTCACATTCTTTGTGGGGAAGAGGAACAATTCTGATCTGGCTGTAAAAGGGGCGCTAGAGACTGCCCCTTTGATGTTGTGTGTACAGCCGCTTAGTCATGTTAGTCGGGTATATCAGCATACAGAGGCTGCTATTGCTTCTGCTTCTGATTCACAGTAATAGAATCATAGAGTTGGAAGAGACTGCTAGGGCCGTCCAGTCCAACCCCATTCTGCCATGCAGGAAATCTCAATCAAAGCATTCCCAGCAGATAGTCATTCAGCATCTGTTTAAAGACCTCTAAGGTAGGAGACGCCACCACTCTCCGAGGAAGAAGTGTGTTCCACTGTTGAACAGCTCTTACTGTCAAGACGTTCCTCCTAATGTCGAGGTGGAATTTCTTTTCTTGTAGCTTGCGTCCATTGTTCTGTGTCCTAAGTGTTTATCACATGGAGGTTTTTGCAGCTCAGATCCGGAGTGACTTCTGGTTCAGCTATGTGAATTCACGTTATAACATGGATGTTTTATCACACCTGGTTGCCCTTCCATTGCCTATTTAAAAATTCTGGGAATAGTAGTTTTGTGGGACATTTAAACTTCTCTGTCAGAGAGCTCTGGTGGCCTCCCCAAAACTACAATTCTCTTTGAGCCATGACAGCTAACGTGGTGTGAACCTGGATTAGTTCTGCAGTGTGGATGCAGCCTTTGATTTTACCATTTAAGAGACACCATTTTACTTTATTTTAATGGGATTTGAGTATCCGTGGATTCTGGTATTCATTGGGACTCCTGGAATATAAACCCTGGTGGTTACCAAGATCCTACTGTACTATAACAGCCCAGAAGCCACTGTACTATAACAGCTATTCCTTCGTTTCTGAACTGGAAACTAACATCATCCAAACAAGGAAACAGCTCTTGGCATGCCTCTGTACAGTACAATGCTCTGAGATTGCCCAAAGGTGCCATGGCTAATAAAACATGGTTGTTCCCACCCTGAGATGACAGCTTTATTTATTTACAGAGTGTTAAATACACAGATGAGGGGGGAGGCTGTGCTGTTGTTTGCTGGCACCACTGCTGCACATGCAGAAGGAAGAAGGAGGCAACCAAACTCTTTGCCTTTTCTGGTTTTATTAAAGGTTCATCCGGATAGTGGTGCTTTCATCTGGGATTTCATTCCCTCCAGATGACAATTTAAATATTGCCTGTTATCAGACTTGCACAGCGTACGAAGCTTTTGCTGCTGTTATTAAATGATGGCATGTGAAGTACTTTGTTAAGAAGATCTATTTTAGCTTCAGCTCCAATCCACTTGGAGGCATGGCCAAGATTGTTTTTCTTGGGCATTGCCTGCCAAATGAGATATCACATTTTTGTGTGTCAAACATTGGCATCTTTTATCATCAGCTGTCTGCTTGTCACAGCACATGATTGCCTTCACCTATGCATCTTACATGTAGTCTGCTTTCTTTTGTAATAGATCACTGAAAGGTAAACAACCAATTTTTGCCCACAATTTTTGCTTCTGAAATAATTTTTGGGTTTTTTCTTTTGAGTGGCACTGTGTCAAAAATTGGTTGTCAGTGACATAAGAAACAGGCATGTAACACTTACTCACTATGTGTATGTGGTTGTGCACTGGGGGCTCAGAGAACAGGTAAGGAACCTGTGGCTTTGAGCTAACCTATCCACTTAGTCAGGTGACTGTGGATCAACTATATGTACAGGGGGATGTTGTGAGAGACCCATTTTTCCTCCCACTTGAGAATTGTGAGACTTGGAATCAGACTTGCAAATTAAGACCCAGTTTACTTTTCAATGACCATTTGCAAAACAACGGATGCTGAATGCAAGATACATAGGTAAGGGCAATCTCATGCTATGACAAACATAGATTGTCCACATCATATGTCTCTTTAGCATGTCCAGTTACTCTTTCATCCAACAAGTGAGAAGGTGTGCCTCTCAAGTGGGCCAGGCATGTCCATGGGTGTGTATATTCTATTGCACATTTGTATTTGTGTTCAGCTATGAAACATTGCTGTTCAGGACAAGGGATGCATCGTACCATCGATGCATAACTCTGCATACAGCAAATTAATGCAACAATGAGACAGGATCTTGGTTCATGACTTTATCTGTCTTGTCCTACCTGGTGAAAGCTTCCTCAGACAAATAAGGGGAATAGGACGGTTGGAAGAATGGGCTTCAGATGGTGTTGGAGGAGGCTGACAGTCCTAACTAACTAAAAACAATCATGGCACTGGCAGAGACAGAGTCCAGTTCATCTCAGGCATCAGGGGAAGATTGGGAATAGAAGGCAGAGACAATTCCCCCTCTCAAGGAACCTAGGCAACAGTCTGCCTGGGCCAAAAGGCCTGTGCTCCACCTGGCCTCATATTGTCCTACCCAGACAATACAGGTCAATACCCCAGGCCAGGACTGGACAGATTGGACACTAATCTGGAGGTCCTGGTCTAATCCTGGCTTAAGGGGGCCTTAAAACAGGTCGGAAAGACTTGCTGTTTGCTGTGGAGTTTGCCGGAAACTCTTGGCAACACCCGGTAGACCAGATAGCATCTCATGCCCCTTACTTTCCTCCACCATTGCCTTTAATCAGAAAATCATTTCACATGTGTGAAGCCAGGCACTCTGTTTCCATAGCAGAGGCTGCAATGAGGGGTCTTCTCATTAGAGGTGAGCTCTGGTGGCTCAGTGGTTAAATGTCTGTACTGTAGCCACTCATTCACAAACCACAAGGTTGTGAGTTCAATTCCAGCCAGGGGTTTCAAGTCGACTCAGCCTGGCATCCTTCCATAGGTCAGTAAAATAAGTACCCAGTTTGTTGGGGGCAATTAGCTTACACTTTGTAAATCACTTAGTACATCAGTATAGAAATGTAATTGCTATTGCTATAGGGGTGATGGCAGATAAAGGAAAGGGTCACATGGCAGTAGCTGGTCCATGGTGACAGACATGTAAACACCTGCTCATCCCTATGCCAGCCTGGGGACTGACTCAGGTCAGGACAGCATGGGCTTGGTCCATGCTATGCTGGCCCATCTGCTCAGCCCTAAATTAAAGCAACGGGATCAAAAGATCAGGCAACAACCTGCTCTACTTTAAATACAAAACACTGTGCTAATGAGACTGGGTGGGCTGATTACCTACTAGTTATTAATTAACTCAGCACAAGTCATTCCATTGCCACAGAGCAATAGCTCCCATATTTCTTTGAAACTCGGTCTGACATCCCTGGTTTTCTGGTCTAATTTTTTTGCAGCTTTCCTCTTGGTTTTGGATTGTGGCCACGACTGTTTTTTCCTTTTCAGACTTAGACTGGCTGGACTGTAAATCTGTTTGTAACCCTGTGAAAACTCTTGGACTGGCTTGATTTCCCTCTGCCAGTTCCTGTTGACTGTTGGTGTGCTCATCTGGGCACTTGCTGGCCTTAAACAGGACACTGTGTTTCTCTGTGGCTTCCATGTTCCATCTGCTCTGGGTTTCAGCCTGAACCTGAAAGGAGCTAGCCATGGTGCTGAACCTATTACTTTGGACAGCTTTTTTGTAGTTCATACTGAAACCCAGAACAGATTCACTGAACTTTATTCTGGGTTTCCAAGCAGATCCACTGAACTTGCAAGAAGGTCTCCGTGGACCTGAATGTACTAGATTTCAGTACATTGGACAGTTCCTTTAAAGTTCTTCATAGTAAAGCCTCGGGCAAAGTCAAGATCTGCTGCTGATGTTTCTACAAGTGAAGCAATGGCGAAAGTGCCCCGTCCACATTCTCTCAGAGAGTTCACAGATGGGTCTGGACTAAACTCAGATCTCCTGAGTCCAAACCCCATGCTGTAGCCAAGGCTTCATCTCATTACACTTGACTTTTCAGGAAACCTCTCTGTCTACTTCTACCATAAGGACTTAGCCCTGAAGCTTATGTGTTGATTAAGATTCCTAACCATAGTTGAACTTTAGCAGCCTTATTGATGGTCATTGTTGCAGAGGAGAGTCTGAAAGATTCCTCTGAAGACACATCTACTTGCATTTGACCTCAAGGCTTCAACAGCATAATCATGCGTTTCCTTTGGGGGAGTGCCTAGGCAGAATTAGCCAGGGATTCTTGTTTAAGACTGGATTTTGCAATGTTATATATGTAGTACATACACATGGCATGAGCGACTGAGTGTGTGCCAGAGTTTTCAGAAATGTTGATGAGCCTTTAAGGAATTTATGTTCTAAGCAGATTGTGTGACAAAATGAAAAGTGACTAAGTTTGAGTAAACAGTATATGTTTTTGCAACAAATCATCTGCATTCTCAGAAGGGAATACTACACATGGGCAAGAGTGGTCGTCTCTGTACCAGGCAGGGACTCAGGTATTTGCAATCAAGTTGCGTACATTCAGCAGAGGAAGAAAAGAATCCCAGACTGTATGATGGGAATGAGTCTGCTTATGTTAAGTTCCTTTGGCCTGTCAAAATGTAAAGCAGGATGCCTAGTGTGAAGTCATGTTGTGTTATAAGGTGCTGTGGTTTGGAAAAGATTGGAATCCAATTGGTCAAATTCAGCTAAGTAAAACCCATTGAATCCATTATTGAACGCGGCCACAGGACAATCCCACTGATTCTATGGGCCTATTCTAGTTGGGAGTCTAGACAAGATTTAGGTCATGGAGTTAATTCTGATCTGCTCAGCCTGGTCAAAGTAGGTAATGCTCAAGATGGGGCCTTCATTGAATGGTGAATCAAAGCATAGGTAAATCCCACTGATTCTTTGGGTCTACTCTGATTGGGACTAGGAATAGAGTTGTGTGCATTGTACTAGAGGTGGAGCTTCTTGTGTTATTGTCATTGTTGTCCTTAGTGTCAGTAAGACTTGCTGAAACAGACAGAGATTGTTGTCATCATTTCTTGGGGAATTCATTCAGGGGTGTTTCTAGGGGTGCAGGGGGTACCGGCCACACTGGGTGACACCTTAAAAAAGAGTCCCTGCTTTCCAGTGTGGAATGTACCTCCACACCTCTCCATGGGTAGACTGGGACTCCTGGAGACTGAAGGTCATGGGGAGGGTCTACTAACCCAGAGGTAGAAAAGGGGCTGGCTGGGATGTTGTCGGCATGCCACAGTGAACTCCTGGAGGTCTTTCATATGACCAAATGGCACCTTGACCCCTTTCATTTACATGCATGAAGCTGAGCTTGCAGAAAAAAAATGTTAATATCTAATGAAAATTCAGGCATCATAAGAGCTGCTGAAAACATATGATGGCTTTTGGAATGCCCCATGGACTTTTTGGAGTAGAGTTTGGAAGTGACAGAATGATTGAACGTTGTTGTGAGCCGCCTTGGGTTCCTTTTTGGGAGAAAGGCAGCATAAAAATGAAATGAAATGAAATGAAATAAATAGTTTCTCCTGAATTCCAACATCAAATCTGATTTTCAACTGCAGTATTCTTAATTCCCAGACTGAGTGTATGCACAGTGGGCCCTTGGTATCTGCTGAGGTTTGGTTCCAGGATACCAGGATGTGATGCCACTGTATATATTCTTTGCTTTATGGAAGAAAGTGGCTGGTGATCTCTTCTGAAGCAGGACCAGGTTTAATTGCTGGGAGGCAACAGAACTGCCCCGAAGGAGACACTTTAAATGCCTTAGGGAGTATGCCCATGTTCCACTATCAGCAGTTTGATCCCACTGCATTGCAAAGAGCGAGACACTGAAAATCATTTACATCTAGGACTCTTCTATTTGCTGTCTTCTCATTCTCTGGTCATCTGGCCTGCTGTTTTCCTTTCACTGCCTAAACTGTTATTTCTAAAGGCTCAGCTGAGCTTTTAGGTCCCTGCAAGGGTAGAATTTGGGGCACTGAAGGAAAATTTCAGTTCAGTTTTTGAAGACTGTTCAAAGATCAAGACTTGTTCTGTGTAAACAAAATGCACACGGCCATTTTGTGCAGGAAACAACAGTTTCTGCTCAGCAAACAGCATTTTCTGCACAGATGTAAACTGCATGGAATGTACAGATAAGATACTATTTTTCAGCACAGAACAAATGCTGTTTTCTGTGCAAAACAACTATGTGTGAATTTTGGGTAGAATAGATCTCAGACTATGAAGATTTGAGACATATCCAAGAAACATGGTTTTAATTTATTTCTGAAACATTCCTGCTGTTTCTCGGGTGGGATGCTAGAACCGCACACAGGGCCGATTGCTCTAGCTTCCAAGAAGGCATATGGCACTGCTTTTCTTGAGGTTCAAAATATGTCTCCTGATCTCTGGTATACAAATGGATCTTGGAGCACCTTTGAGACTAACTGAAAGAGAGAGGTTGGTAGCATGAGCTTTCGTAGACTTGAGCCTTCCTTCTCAGAGGTTTTCGAAAGCTCATCCGACCAACTTGTTTGTTTCACTTATTCTCGAAGATGCTACAAGATCCCTTTGCATACTGATTTTCCAGACTAACGTGGCTATGTCTTTGAATGTTGACCTCTGGTAGAGTTAACTCCAACCCATCTGCCACTTTTTTTTTTAATTTTTATTGAAATACTACAAAAAAGTACATTATAAACATACTACAATATCATACAAAAACAGTAATAATACAATAATAACAGTAAAAACATAGACAAATATATATACATTAAACATCACAACATAAATACTGAATCGTTGCTAATAAAAGATAAACTAATACACTTCCATTAGACCTTATAGCACTTTGCATAATTAACTTAACTTGTTACCTTCTAATTATATGTTAACAACTAAATCTCTGACCAATAAATAAATATATGTATCTTTATCTTGTTATATGGTCTTTCAGTGACATAGGTCCTAGTGACTCCAAGTTATATATCTATATTATTTCACATTAGAACAACAACAACAACAACAACAACAAAACCCCAGGGGGAAAGTAAAACGGAAAGACAATATCAGATCTAATACTATTGAAAAGTAAGTTTTCAAAGAATTTTTATAATCTTATTGCAGATTTTGAACTAGAAGATACCTATAAATCATACCATTTTGTGATCATCTTAAATCTTTATAAACAAAGAAACTCTTACTCAAATAACTTTAAATGAGATATAGAAGTGATGAAGGTTATCCACTCACAAATCAAGTCATCTTATCCAGATTACAGTTCTATACATTCTTTCTGAATTGTATCCGTGTCAATATCTTTTAAGCTAGCTGTTAGAATATCCAGTGTCCTTGTTTCATTTAATTTAACCAACCGCTCCTCTTCTGGGGGTATGAGTGGATTTTTCCAGTGCTGAGCGTATGGGATTCTGGCCAGAGTTACCACATACAGTATAATACGTGAATATTTTTGAGCGTGTTTAGCATCCAGTACCGCTACCATGTTCAATAGAAATAAACACGGATCTAAGAGAATGTCAACCTTCAAAATATGTACTATTAATCTCTGGATTCTTTCCCAAAACAGAACAGCTTTATCGCATTTCCACCATGCATGGAAGTAGGTGCCCTTCAATCTCTCACACTTCCAACATTTACCATTTCCTGCTTTATAAATCTTATTTATCTTAACTGGTGTCATGTGCCATCTGAAGAACATTTTGGTATAGTTTTCTTTGTAGTTTTGACATAAAGTAAATTTCTTGGTATCCTTCCATGACTGTTCCCAGAGTTCAATATCTATTGGCCCTCCTATGTCCTGCACCCACTGTATCATAGTATGTCTGATATATTCATCTTCTAGATCTCTCACCTTTAAGATTTTGTAGTAATTAGACAGATGCTTACTTCCTTTTTTTCTATGATCATATCTAATTCATTCCTTTCTCTAGAAATTCCCAGATTTTTACAGTCTAATCTAAATCTTTCTCTTAACTGAAAGTAAAGATACCAATTGAATTGCCAAATTTGTGGTGAGGCAAGGCAAGACAAAGGAACTATTCAGGAAGGATGATGACCTGCTGGAGATGTCCAGAGGAAGGTGACCAAAATGGTGGGAGATCTGGAAACCCTCAGCCCCATGGGAGCTGAGTAGTTTGGCCTGGAGAAGAGAAGGTTAAAAGGTGATATGTTAGCCATGCTTTTCAACAGAGGCTGGATGGCCAACAGTCCCAAGGAGGGCTTGGATTGTATCTTCCTACATGGAAGGAGGGGCTTGGATTGGATGACCCTTGGTGGTCTCTTCTAACTCTATGATTCTGTGATATCCCTGAGGTGATGTAAGGCTGATTATGCTTCTCTGTGCCATATGACACAGTGTCCCTGGTCCAGGCAATTTGAAGGAATAGTTTTTGTGTGTGGCCATGTGGCCATGTTCTGGAAGATGCAGGAATAAGTTCTTCCAGAACGTGGCCACATAGCCCCAAAACCCCACAAAAACCTATGGATGCCAGCTGTGAAAGCCTTTGACTTCACAATATGAAGCACTGTCCCTTCCCATATGAGCCCACCTGAGATTTAAGATCTTTGAGGGAGATGCATTATATTGGGGAAAAAATCTTTTATATTTGTTGACATACATGTTCTTTTAAATTATATCACCAAGACATGGAATTGAACAAATGGTGAGTGAGGTTGGAATTTGCATACTCTTCCCTGCACCCAATATTTCTTATTAAACAACCAAAACCAAAAGCAAACTAAATCTTCTACAGTATATCTAAAAGACATACAAGAGCCAGCATAGTGCAGCGGTTTCAGTGTTGAACTACGATCCTGGAGATCCAGGTTTGATTCCCAGCTCAGCCATGATACCCACTGGGTGACCTTGGGCAAGCCACAATCTCTCAGCCTCAGAGGAAGGCAATGGTAAACCTCCTCTCAAAAGATCTTGCCAAGAAAACCCATGACAGGCCTGCTTTAGGGTAGCCATAAGTCGAAAATGACTTGAAGACACACAACAACAAAAGACATACAAGGAAATGACACAAATAATTAACAAAATTAATAAAATCATCTAAAACAATTCTTTTAAAAAAACAGAGTTCTCTCTCTCTCTCTCTCTGCCTTCAAGTCACCTGTGAACATATGACAACCTCATGCATTTCACAGGGTTTTCCTTGTCAGTCCTCAGTGGTTTTGCCAGTTCCTTCCTCTGAAATATAGACTACAGCAACTGGTATTCATTAGTGATCTTCCATCCAAGTACCAGCCAGGGCTGACCCTGCTTAGCTTCCAATATCAGAAAGGATCTTATGCCTTTTAGGGTATTTACGCTGTCCTTTCTTTGCAGGCTCAGGCAAAAAACTAAATCATGATCATCATCTGGTATTTGTTGACAGTCTCCCATTGAACACCTAACTAGGGTGCACCCTGTTTAGCTTTCAAGATCAGAGAGGATCTGGTGCCTTAAGGGTATTTAGGCATATTGTTACTGTTGCTAAAAGACATGTACTCCAAGGCCGGAGAGGTCGACATTCTCCATCTGTTCTTCAGTGGTCAGAAGATCTCATTGCTTCAGCTACTCATGTGAACATGTATTTTATTGATGTACCTCTTTCTCTCATTTTTTAATTTGTTTGCTTTTGTTTGGTTTTTTCCTTTCCTTGTAATCATATTTATTTAAAAGTAAAGGGGTTGCATTTACCCAAAGCATCACAAGTAGGCTCCTAATGCGCAAATGGAGTTTGGAGACCAGGACACAAAATGCTAAACAACAGCTTGCAAATGCTGATCCTGGTCTAATGACTTCACGCTTTGCAACCAAGAGGCCAGAGCCAAAACAGCATTTGCAATGCCTTGTGATCAAATCCAGCTCTGTTGGCCAGATGAAGTGAACCTGCTCCTCAAACAGACTCAGTCACAATGCTTATACTTTGAAGTGATATTGCATTGCTTCCCAAACCACTTGATTTCACTTTAAGTTACAGCAGGTGACCCAATGTACAGAAGAAAAACTTAACCCTCCCCACTTGTGTAACCCACCAGAGAAACATCTCCAGTTGAGTCTGGAAGAAAATTCTTAGATGGAGCCGGCCCTATTACTAGACAGTGCTAAAAAGTCCCTCACGTCCACTAGAAGCCATAGGAGGGCACTTTAGTGAAACTCCCAGAAGTCCTCAAAACAGGGGCAGAGATGGATGCCTTTTTTCTTCTATGCATTCTTATTGGGGGCAAATATCAATTTAAGGTTTTGGTAGGTGGGATTATTTCGCAGAATTAAAGCACATATTATGTTTTAATGGAAGTACAAAGGTTTAAAGGAAAGTAATCATCAGTTAATACGGAGGAAATCACTAGTATGTTAGTTATATGTAGTGTATGCTTAGTATGTTTAGTTATGTTTGCAAATTTGGTAGTGATGTGCTTTTTGTGGTTTAAGTATTTATGTATTGACATTCTTTCTATGTATACATGGATTTTTGATCAGAGTGGGCAGTTTCCAGGGTTTGGATGATACTGAGTGAGTCACACACTCTCAGTCTCAGAAAACCCAGTGGTAGGTTCACTTTAGGGTTGCCATAAGTGGGAAATAACTTGATGGCACATAACAATAAGAGATAAATAGACATAGAAATGCAAAAAAAATTGATGATGAGATGACAAGTTCAGTTTTAACTATGCAAAGAGATCCTGTAGCATCTTTGAGACTAACTGAAATAAAGAAATGAGCAGCATGAGCTTTCGTAGACTTCAGTCTGCTTCCTCAGATGCACTACTGAAGACTGAAGTCTACAAAAGCTCATTCGTTCACAGAATCATAGAATTGGAAGAGAGCCCAAGGGCCATCCAGTCCAACCCCCTGCCATACAGGAAGACACGATCAAAGCATCCCCAACAGATAGCCATCCATCCTCTGTTTAAAGAGCTCCAAAGAAAGTGGCTCCACCGTATTATGAGGGAGTGTGTGCCACTGTTGAAGAGCTCTTACTGTCAGGAAGTTCCTCCTAATGTTGAAGTGGAATCTCCTTTCTTGTAGTTTGCATCCATTGTTTCGTGTTCTAGTTTCTGGAGCAGCAGAAAACAAATTTGCTCCCTCCTCAATATGACATCCCTTCAAATACTTAAATAGGGCTATCATATCATCCATTAACCATCTCATCTCCAGGCTAAACATACCTAGCTCCCTAAGTAATTCCTCATATGGCTTCATGGTTTCCAGACCCTTCACCATTTTAGTCGCCCTCCTTTGGATACGCTCCAGTTTCTCAGTGTCCACTTTGAATTGTGGTGCCCAGAACTGGACACAATATTCCAGGTGGGACCTGACCAGAGCAGAATAAAGTGGTACCATTACTTCCCTTGATCTAGACACTATACTTCTATTGATGCAGCCTGAAATAGCATTAGCTATTTTAGCTGCCACATCACACTGTTGACTCATGTTCAACTTGTGGTCTACTTGGACTCCTAAATCCCTTTCACATGTAGTCTCCTTAAGCCAGCTTCCCCCCATTCTATATCCATGCATTTCACGCACATTGTGTGTGGTCTCATTATTTTGTGGTTGGGCAGAAAATGGACTTGTGCATCCAGCATTGTTGTGCACTGTGTTTATGCCCTATGCACTGTGGTTATGCATTGCAGTTGCACCATACACATTGCCTCGCATGTTGGACATTGTACAATGGCTCCCAGTCCTTCAGATGTGCTGCTTCTAGTTGCTATTCTGTATGCTAGTGCTATTTATCCCCACATGCTAACATTCCTGCTATGATGAGTAGATGTTGGATTGCAGTCTGTGTTCTATAGACCTATGAAGCACAAAATCCAAACATAGCTCTGTGGGTCTAGATAGAAATGCCACCTCTTTCTCCACTGTCACCTGAGAGTTTCTCCACTTATTTCCAGCTATGTTTCGCCTGCTCAGAATGGCTGATACATAGATCCCACAAACTCTCATGCCCGGGATATGGGTTGCATTTCATTTTGTCTCATCAGGCATTCAAGCTTTCAAGTCAAGTTTCATAAACATTTAGAGAGACTCTTCCTTGCCAACAGATTGTCAAAGGCTTTAATCTGTAAGGAGGACAGTCCAGCTGTCATGTGGCTGCTTGATTTGCTTTTATCATTTCTATTTTATTTTATTTTTGTAAAGGAAAATCTTTCGAAGCAAGGGTTGCCCTCAGGAGAGGTCTGTTCCAAGAACTGTGAAGGTGCACTTGGTTTCTGAATCAGACAGGACTTCTCAAGGGGAATAAAATTGCAAGACTGAGCAGGAGGATTCTGGGATTTGATTGCAAAAAGGAGACTAAGGGCTAGAACAAATTAGCCTAAAGGGGTGGCTTGATGCTCACAGCCCCAAAAGAAGCAGCAAAATGCTGCTTCTTTTTGGGGCAGAAAAAGGGTGTCTTTTCCACTATGGCACCAGCTTTTTGGTGCTCCTGCAGCGTGTGGTGTATAAATGTTGCATTGCCAGAATGCCGCAATGCTGTCCATCATCTGATTGGGTGGGCGCATGACACTGGCTAAACGCCATGCCCTCACGCTGCCCCCAAACTGGTGTATTGTGCCAATCTGTTTTGTCAGTAAGTCTTCCTTCATAAGGGAGGTATACCTTCTCAGGCAGTATTGGAACAAGCAGACTTTAAGTCCAAAACACACTCAGAAATAATCCAGTTTGAGACTGCTTTAACTGCCATGGCTCAGTGCAAGGGAATTCTGAGTTTTGTGAGACATTTAGCCGCCTCTGTCAGCAACAGCTCTGGTGTCACAATAAACTACAGTCCCCAGGATCCCCTAGTACTGGGACAGGCCAGTTAAAGCAGCCTCAAACTGGATTATTTCTGCAGTGTGTTTTGGACTCATGTCACTTAAGCCGTTTGTATTCCATTTGAATTCCATGGGTTTGTGTTCTGGTCTCTGGAGCAGCAGATGATGAGCTGACTCTATTTTCTATGTGACACCCTTTCATACAGTTAAAGTTGGTTACTGTATCACCTCTCAGTCTTCCCTTCTCCATGCTAAACATACCCAGAGTCTTAAACTGTTCTTCTTAGGTTTTCAGTCCTTGTACTGTCTTGGTTACCCTCCTTTGCACATATACTGAAATTGTGAGAATGTCTCTGAAAAAATGCACATTTTCCAAAGTTCTTTCAGAGGTTTATTCTTGCAGCAGGCAACACAATCAGTAAATATAACTTTTTTTTTTAACTTTGAGTATGAAACCAACAAAGATATGTAACAGAGGCAGGATGGCTATCTGTTGGCAGTGCTTGGATTGTGTCTTCCTGCAAAGCTGAAGAGGGTTGGAATGGATGGCCCTAGGAGCAGTGGATCCAAGCTACAGGAAAAGAGATTCCACCTCAACATTAGGAGGAACTTCCTGACAGTAAGAGCTGTTTGACAGTGGAACACACTTTTTCCTCGGAGTGTAGTGGAGTCTCCTTCCTTGGAGGTATTAAAACAGAGGCTGGATGGCCATCTATCAAGGGTGCTTGGATTGGGTATTGCTGCATTGGATTAGGAGGTTGGATGGGATGGGTCTTGGGGTCTCTTCCAACTATGATTCTGTGATTTTATGATACTATGAGGGCAGTGCTGAAATGGCTTGGGGTTTTCATGCAAAACTGAATGCCATTCACCAATCCACTGAATCCCAAAGTAGATTCAGGACCATGGAGAGCTCCTTTACAAACTCAGAGTGGATTGGTTGCCTCCCTGACTTGGGAGATGCCAGCTGCTCTTGAGGTACAGCAAGCAACTACTGTAGTAGTACTCACACTCCTAGTGGTAACAGAATTCAGGAGAGGGAAATCTTTCTCTCTCTTGCTCTCACTTCATGCCTCCACATGAATCTCCCCCTTGGGGTGAAAAATGCTTGCACAGTAAAAGAGTTTGATCAATTATTATGATAATGACATGACTGTGGAGTTATGAGCCTAATTGTAATTATCATTTTTATGTGCAGTTAATTAATCATAAAAATACTATGCTTTATAAGTTAAAGCCCCCCAAAGCCCATGATGTAGTACTAAATGAGTTACAGAGTCACTGCAGGTTACCCCCCCCCCCACACACAAATGGGCTGGCAAACAGTAGCAAAGCCAAGAAAGGTGACAACATGAACCCTCTGGGCAGTGTGTGAATATGTAAGAGAGAGCGAGAGAGAAAAGACTCAAGATGCCTCTATTTTCACCCCTATCTAATTCATAGAACCCTAGAGTTGGAAGAGACTTCAAGAGTCATCCAGTCCAACCCCCTTTTGCCATGGAGGAAGACACAATCAAAGCCCTCCGAACAGATAGCCTCTTGAAAACCTGCAAAGGAGACTCCACCACCTTCTAAGGCAGCATGCTCCACTATTTAACAGCTCTTACCACCAGGAAGGTCTTCCTAATATTGAGGTGGAATATCTTTTCCTGTAGTTTAAATCCATTGCTCCATGTCCTAATCTCTGGAGCAGCAGAAAACAAGCTTGCTCCATCTTCAATATGACACCTCTTCAAATATTTAAAGAGGGCTATCATATCACCTCTTAACCTTGTCTTCTCCAGGCTAGACATACCCAACTCCCTGAGCCGCTCCTCATAGGGTTTTATGGTTTCCAGACCCTTCTCTATTTTGGTCATCCTCCTCTGGACACATTCCAGTTTCTCAACATCCTTTTTGAATTGCAGTGCCCAGAGCTGGACAAAATATTCCAGGTGAAGTCTGACCAAAGCAGAATAGAGTGGTGCTATTACTTCCCTTGATCTAGATACAAAACCGAATGTGGATTCATATCCCCAATGTGACTGCAAGTATGCAGTAAACAAGTCCCAGTCTTTCTTAAAATGGTTCAAAGATTTCTCTTTGATCAACATTACCATTGTCCAATTCAGCAAGTTCAGTAATCTTTCGTATCTTCTCTTCTTATGTTGCAGTGTCAGTGTCCTTCCATTCTTGTGACAATGCTATCCTTTCCGCTGTGATCGTGTATTGTAAAGTCTCTCCATATTTCCTCTCGATTTGATCAGTCAGCGTTCCAAAGAAAAAGTCTCCAGTTTCAACTCCAAATTGATTTAAAGGATATCTTCCAAAATTAAATGAATTTGAGTCCAATATTTCTGTGCTTTATCACATGTCCACCACATATGGAGAAAAAGAAAAAAAAACCCCGTGAGTGCATCTACACTGTAGAAATCATGTAGTTTGACAACTACTTTAGTTGCTGCAGCTCCATACAATTAAATTCCAGGATTTGTAAGTTTACAAGGTCTTTAGCCTTCTCTGCCAAAAAGTGATGGTGCTTCACAAAACAAAATACAAAACAAACAAACAAAAAACCCAACAAATCCCAGGATTCTGTAGGATGATGCCATGGCACTTCAAGTGGTGTCAAACTGCACTATTTTGCAGTGTATACACACCCCGTGATCTTCTGTTTACATTTCCAACATTTATTTGAACTATCCTCACCTGTCTGATTTTAAATACCATCTATCCATTATTTTATATTTTTTCTCCTGTAGATTATAATTTAATTTAAATGTCTAACTCTTTGTCCTCATTCTTTCCCATTGCTCTCTCTGAATGGGGGAACCAATGCTTTGAGCCTAGGAGTCTGTTTTTTCAGAGCACATGTTGGTGCCTCCATAGGAACCCAGGAGTGCTTAAACTCCCTGTTTCTCATAGTTTTTCCTGTTCTTTCACAGATGTCTAATGTGAGGAGAGAACGAAGGGCAAAGGGAAAGGCAGAGAGCAGGAATAGTGATGCTTGCTCTTGGTAATGGGATGTGGCAGGTCTGAGAGTGCACCTGGAGTAACGTAATAGACATGAGACCAGCCTCTCTCCAGTGCAAGAGGTGGGAGTGCAAAAGCCCTGTAGCAAAACCGTCTCCTTGGTTCTCCTCGCTGCAGAAGCTGAACCACCTCCATCACAGACAGGGATGGAAATCTTCATGATTTTCATTCTCACAGGCAAGAATATAAGAACGATGAATATTTTTTTCTTCCTCTTGTAAGGAAGTTTGAAAAATCTGCAGTCTTTAAAGGCTATTTGCAGTTTTGGAGCTATTTGAAAAATTCATGCATGGGTTTTTGGTTCCCCTGTCCAAAGAAAACAGCAATTTTTATGCATGTTATTTCTCTACAGAAAATCAAGTTTTCTGTACAGGAAACACACTTTCTGTGCCAAAGCCAATGTTTTCTGTACAACCCTTTCCCCAAAATGTGGTTTTCTTTTAATGCAGGATAATTCCTGACCTGCAAAGGTTCTTTATGTGTTCAGATTCTTGTCAGAATTTCCAGCCATTTGGGAGTCTAATTTTTGACTATTATTTATTATTTTGAAAATACTACATTTGTAGCTGATACCAAAGGGGTCTCTGTTCCCCACAGGACAGGATTAATATTCAAAATGAGCCTGGCAGACTAGAGGGCTGGGCCAAAGCTAACAAGATGTATTTCAGCAGGGAGAAATGTCAGGTACTGCCCTTAGGCAGAAAAAATGAAGTGCAGAAATATAGGATGGGAGACTCCTGATTAGTTCATGTCAAAGGGACCTAGGAATCTGGAATACTGGAATATTGTGTCCACTTCTGGGGACCACAACTCAGAAAGGATGTTGGCAAGTTGACAAGCTGAAAGCCAAGGGAAGGAATGTAGTGTCTAGATTTAGGAAAGTCATAGTACCACATAGTACCAGTATTTGAAAGGATGTCACATCGAAGAGGGAATGGGCTTGTTTTCCATGGCTCCAGAGACTAGGACAAGGAACAAGGGATTCAAACTACAGGAAAAGAGAGTCCTCCTAAATTTCAGGAGGAACCTCCTGATGGTTATTGATGTTTGACACTGGAAGCCGTAACCTTGGAGTGTCGTAGAGTTTCCTTCTTTGGAGGTCTTTAAACAGAGGCTGGAGGGCCATCTGTTGGGGGATGCTTTGGTTGGTGTTCCTGCATGGCAGGGGATTGGACTGGATGGTCCTTGGGGTCTCTTCCAACTCTATGATTGTATGATTCTTCCAGTCCTTTCTCTCTGAGGTGTCTGACTAATGTGAAGAATTTCAATAGGAAGAAAAGTAGGATACTACACTTAGGTAGAAAAAATGAAATGCACAGAGAACACCTGGCTTGACAACAGTCTAAGCGAAAGGGATCTGGGTGTCTTAGTAGACCAGAGGCTGAACATGAGTCAACAGTGTGATGCAGCAGCTGAAAAAAGGCAATGTGATTCTAGGCTGCATCAACAGATGTATAGTGTCTAGACCAGTGGTTCCCAAAGTTTGGTCCTTCAGGTGTTTTGGACTTCAGCGCTCAGAATTCCTGACTGTTGGCCAAGTTGGCTGGAGCTTCTGGGTGCTGAATTCTCAAACAACTAGAACACCAACATTTGGGACTCACTGGTCTAGAGCAGGGGTAGGAAACCTTTTTGAGCCAGGGGCCAGGTTGCTGTCCCTCAGACAACGGGGGGGGGGGGGGGGGGGGCAAACTCAAAATGGCGCCCGGAGCGGTGCAGAAGCTGCGGTGGGGGCGGCAGTCGGCGGCAGGACCAGGCTGGGGCCGGTCCCAAGGCCTCACCGGGCTGGATCCGGCCCACAGGCTGTAGGTTGCCAACCCCTGGTCTAGAGCAAGGGAAGTCATAGTGCCACTCTATTCTGCTTTGGTCATGCCTCACCTGGAATCATCCTATGTGCAGTTCTGAGCACCACAATTCAAAAAGGATGTTGAAAAGGTGGCATGTGTCCAGAGGAGGGCTACCAAAATAGTGAAGGGTCTGGAAACCCCCAAGCCCTATGAGGAGAGACTCAGGGAGCTGAGTATGTTTAGCCTAGAGAAGGGAAGCTTAATAAGGGACATGACAATCATGTTTTAATATTTGAAGGGGTGTTATATTGAGGATGGAGCAAACTTGTTTTCTGCTGCTCCAGAGACCAGGACTCAGAGCAATGGATGTAAATTATAGGAACAGAGATTCCACCTCAACATTAGGAGGAACGTCCTGACAGTAAGGGCTGTTCGACAGTGGAACACACTCCCTTCTTCTTTGGAGATTTTTAAACAGTGGCTGGATAGCCATCTTTCAGGAGTGTCCCACATCACTAATGCAAGGAAACTTACAAATTAAAATAAATACAGTGCTCCCTTCCCTTATGCGGGGGATCCGTTCTGTCCCCCCCTCGCTGCGTAAGGGAAATTCCACAAATGCTTGAGCCCCATTGAAAACAATAGGGTTCATGCCCATGGTGTGGCACAGTGCGTGCACCATGGGCATGAGCCCCATTGCCTTTTCTGGTGTGCAGATTTCAGCATAAACTGAAAGCCGTGTATAGTGCACCTATGTATGACGCGAGCGCACTGTACAGGATAGCTAAAATATACAAAAAATTGATATTAAAATGGTATTAATTTACCAATTACATTGAAAACAATTTAAGAGACAAAGGCTGTCATTCTGTCATGGACTTACATCATTATAAATGGTCTTACATGTATGCAAAATTGAACTGAGTAGTTTTGCAACCTCCATATTACCCTACTGGCTGCCATAGCATTACCGTATGACTGATATATCATGGCCTGATGCACCATCGGCACCAATGAGCATTGGGGTGCTTTCCCATGCACATCCAGACACCAGTTAGGAAGTGCAAGAGCACAACAGGAGTGCCCAATGTTCCTGAGAAATGCTGGGTGCACATCAGTTTACATCAGTTTTCCTTGATACACATTGGAGGACTCTTGCCACTGTGCTCAGATAGTCATTTTTGCAATTCACTGACAGGGTTTTGTTGTGTTTCTGCAATGTTGTTGTGGATTTGTACAGTTACAAAATGTAGAGTGTGATGTAGGATCTCAGGAACATTTGAGATCTCACATCAAGAAGACAGAGCATAACTTTACATTCATAGGGGATGGACAGCAGTTATGCAATACTACCTCATTAGAGAATTGTGATGTTACATAACCAAATGTGCATTGATGCACATTGATGCTCAGTGCATAATATACAGCAAAGTGTGGTATGCCATGAGCATTATGGCACATTTGCACCAGAGTGGTAATTCTGCTTCTCCTACCTTGAACTTAGTATAGCTGTACCATATGGGACAAAAATATCCCATCACTTGCACAGAGGTATTTAGGCCTGCATGTGCTAGCTAGTTACAATTAATACAATTAAAAACCATTTTTAAAAACAGTACAGTTAAAACAGTTTGCAGTGTGCCCTTGGTATCCGCTGAGGTTTAGTTCCAGGGCACCCTATGGATACCAAAATCCATGGATGCTCAAGTCCCATTAAATACAATGGATAGTAAAATGGTGTCCCATATATAATACGGCAAAATCAAGGTTTGCTTTTTGGAATTCATATATTTTAAAATATTTTCAAGCCATGGATGCTTGAATGCTTGGATCTGAAGGGCCGATTGTACTCTTGAAAGCCTTTTCTGTAAAACCGTTTAGTTTTCAAATGCCTGTTAGTCTTTGCCTGTTGATGGGAGGAAAGCAAAGAGGGAACTATTCTAGTCTCCCTAAAAAGGGAGTTCCAGAACTTGGGGGCAACTACCACAAAAGGTCTTGGATAGCTCTTTTAAAGTTCAGATTTAAACCCAGAGCAGATTCATGTAGCCCATTGACCTGGAAGCCCCTGGCCACTTCTGGTTCAAGATGACCAAGTGGTTTTACAGGGATGAACTGATGGAGACAGATGGTCAGTAGCAAGTCTGGTGTGTAATGTTTTCCCCACTTTTCCCCCACTTCATGTTCTTCAGGTAAGGAGGACACACTTGATTAATTGCTTAAAAGCCGAGCCATTAATTGAACCATTTAACGTGTTCATTAATCGATTTTGAAATGTATTCTCTGCTTTCGGAGTCCAAAACAATGGCTGAATTTTCAGTCTTTTCTCGTAAGCCTCATGGCATCTGAGAAAAGATAGAAGGGTAAGCAATATTTTCCTTCCAGGAGTCTCAGCCTGTCTTTGAAATTGTTGGGGAGGGGATTT
>NC_056522.1:379480264-379509721 GCF_019175285.1 Sceloporus undulatus
ATCCATCCATCCATCCATCCATCCATCCATCCATCCATCCATCCATCCATCCATCCATCCATCCATCCATCCATCCCAGGATTGTCTCCTCTGATTGGGAGCATCTTCTCTTCCAGGATCCAGGAGCAGCTCTGCCATTGGGGTGGGCAACGATGCTGCATCTGAGGACCAGTTTCTTGCCCCAGGGACTCTTTGGAGGCCACACTGCAGAATTAAAGCAGTTTGACACAACTTTAACTGCCATGGCTTATCCTACAGAATCTTGGGATGTGTAGTTTGGTGGGCTATTCAGCCTGATCTGTCAGAGAGCTCTGGTGCCTCACCAAAGTACAAATCAGAGGATTCTGTAGGATAGAGTCATGGCCATTAAAGTAGTGTCAAAGTGTTTTATTTCTGTAGTGTGACCTGTGAGCCCCTCTTACAGCTAACCTATTATTCTTTATTATTGTTGTTGTTGTCTGCCTTCAAGTTGCTTCTGACTTATGGCGACCCTATGGCCTATCTTGGCAAGAGTTGTTCAGAGGAGGTTTGCCATTGCTTTCCCTTGAGGCCGAGAGAGTGTGACCTGTCCAAGGTTACCCAGTGGGTTTAATGGCTGAATTGGGAATTGAACCCAAGATCTCCAGAGTCGCAGTCCAAACCACGACACCACACTGGCTCAGGGCACAATTCTTACTGCTAGTTGTTAGTTTGTTATTTTAGTCAATTTTAATCTATTTTTATATTGTAGTTGATTTGCTTTGTTTTTAGTTTTAGGCAGGGAGGGGGGTATGGCTAGGGAATTATTTAACTTTTGGTTTTTACATGTCCTATGTATTTTATTGACATTTGTCTTTATTGTAACCTGCCTCGATTCTAATTTTTCAGCCACTTGCCATGCATAGTTTTTTTGGACACACTATAGATGTGACAAAAACTGTCCCAGCAAATCTATTGCATGTTGCCATTGGGGTATTTTTGCATTCCACACAAAATAATGAACTGGGACAATTTTTTTTCAGGGGGGTCATTTTGCCATTTTTGATGGAAACTGGATGCAGAGAAGCTGTTATCAGCTCCTCATTAAACTCAAGCCAACCCCACACCAAACGTCAGACAAAAGCAGTGATAATAAATGAATCAATAATCTTCTGAAGCACCAATTTTTGAGTGCCCTTTCTACACAGTTATAGTGCTATGATCCACTGCCATGACAAGAGCCTATGGCATCCTGGGATTTGCAGTTTAGGGAGGGAGGGGTAGAATTCCCAGCCAGAGAGTGCCTCACCAGGCTACAAGTCCCAGGATTCCACATGATGCTGCCATGGCTATTAAAGTGGAATCAAAGTGGTAAAAGTATGTAGTGTGAATGGGTCTTGAGACTTTTAGGAAGAGAAATGCCACAGCTGCATCTGCACTGCAGAAATAATTTGGTTTGACACCACTTTAACTGCCATGGCTCAATGCTATGGAATTCTGGGAGTGGTAGTTTGTTGTGGCACCAGACTACCATTCCCAGAATTCCACAGCATTGAGCCATGGCAGTTAAAGTGGTGTCAAACCAGATTATTTCTGCAGTGCAGATGCAGCTGCAATCAGCTTCATGCATTTCCTTAGACTTCATAGGCCAAAACAGTCCGTTTCTAATCAAGGGCAAACGCCTTTCTCTTGATGGTCGGAAACATCAAAATCCTGAAAGACCTGCACAGGTGATGGAGGGCTGGCAATGGTTTATGACACGTTTGTTCACATTGTATTAAGCACCGGCTTTTTAGAAGTTTCAGCGGCGACAGTTATGCAAATCCACCAAGACAGGAATGGATTTAGAAATGATTTCCTGCGTCGGAAGATTAGCAGGGAAAGTGACACGTTCCCTCTAAATTATTGTACTTCCTCTGCATCTGAAAACTTCAGACCCTGGGAGGGAAAGTGGAGCCTGAAGTGAGAAGCAGATTAAAGCTATTAATTCTGACTTCATTATTCAAGAATTTGGATTCTTCCAGGTCATGGCAGGTTCTTAAGCCATTCCACTCAGGACTTCTGAGCCGGCACTCAATCTGTTAGCAAGGTCCGAGTAATGAGACGTGTGACAAACAGCCAGAGAAGGTGAAAGAGGCTCTAGGAGCAGAACAGAGCCTGAAAAGTACATACAACCCATCAGAAAAGCATTTCTGCACTGGAGTTGTCAACCCATGGAGGCATTACGCATATGAGCTTGCCCAGGCCCTGAGATCCACAGGAGAAGTTCTGCTTTTAGTTCCACCACCGATCAGCTACGGCTGGTGGAAATAGAAGAGAGGGTCTTCTCAATGGTTGCTCCTAGACTTTGGAACTACCTCCTTAGCAAGGCTAGAATGACTCCTTGCAGTCCTTCCATCAGCAGGAGAAGACTTTTCAAACAATTATTCAGACAAGCTTTCAGGACTGAAGGCTTTTAACAAAGGGCTGCAAGCACTGCACTGGTTTTAAATTGTACTGTGCAACTCTTGAAATGTTTTTTTAGAGGGTATGTTTTTCATATGATTGATAGATGAATTCGGTGAGAAAGTTGACTTTTTGTACAGGTTTTATACAAGAAAAAATAATAATAATACAGGTGGAGTCTCCCTTATCTTGAGTCCCTTATGCTTGGGACTAGAAGTGTTTTGGATTTCAGATAATGGTTTGAGCACTGGACTATAACTCTGGAGACCAGGGTTCAATTGCTAGGAACTGGGTGAGCTTGGGCAAGTCACACACTCTCAGCCTCGGAGGAAGGCAAAAGCAAACCTCATCTGAACAAATCTTGCCAGGAAAACCCCATGATAGCTTTGTTTTAGGGCTGCCATAGGTTGGAAATGCCTTGAAAGTACACAACAACAAACAACAACAGCAAACCAACAATAAACAAGATATGCCCTAATTGTGTTACACATCTCTTGTGCTGACTGGCAACACTGAACAACTAAACACAGATACAAACATGCAATTGGAAGAGTCCTCAAGGGCCATCCAGTCCAACCCCATTCTGCCATGCAGGAAATCTCAATCAAAGCATCCCCAACAGATAGCCACCCAGTCTCTGTTTGAAAACCTTCAAGGAAGGAGACCACACCATTCTCTGAGGGAGTTTGTTCCACTGTTGAACAGCCCTTACTATCAGGAAGTTCCTCCTAATGTTGAGCTGGAGTCTCTTTTCCTGTAGCTTGCATCCATTGCTCCGGGTCCTATTCTCTGGAGCAGCAGAAAACAAGCTTGCTCCATTCTCAATGTGACCCCCTTAAAATACTTAAACAGAGCTATCATATCACCGCTTAACCATCTCTTCTGCAGGCTAAACATACTCAGATCCCTAAGTCTTTCCTCATAAGGCATGGTTTCCAGATCCTTCACCATTTTGGTGGCCCTTCTCTGGACATGCTCCAATTTGTCAACATCCTATTTGAAATGTGGCGCCCAGAACTGGACACAATATTCCAGGTGGGGCCTGACCAGAGCAGAATACAGTGGCACTATGACTTCCCTTGATCTAGACACTATACTTCTACTGATGCAGCCTAAAATTGCATTGGCCTTGTTAGCTGCCGCATCACACTGTTGACTCATGTTCAACTTGTGGCCTACTTGGACTCCCAGATCTCTTTCACACGTAGTCCCCTATCCTGTCACTATACTTTTCCATTTTCCACCCTAAGTGCAGTACATTTCTCCGTGTTGAAATTCATTTTGTTAGCTTCAGCCCAGCTTTCTAATCTATTAAGGTCATTTTGAAATTTGATCTTGTGGAGCTACTCCTCCTAATTTGGTGTCATCTGCAAATTTGATGAGTATGCTCCCAATTTTGTCATCCAAGTCATTGATAAAAATGTTGAATAGCACTGGGCCCAGGACAGAGCCCTGTGGGACCCCACTGGTCACTTCTCTCCAGGATGAAAAGGAGCCATTGTTGAGCACCCTTTGGCTTCGGCCGGTCAACCAATTACAGATCCATTTAACAGTTACTTTGTCTAGCCCACATTTTACAAGCTTGTTTGCAAGAATGTCATGGGGAACCTTGTCAAAGGCCTTAGTGAAATCAAGATATACTACATCCACAGCATTCCCTTCATCTACCAAGCTGGTCATTTTATCAGAAATGGAGATCAGATTTGTCTGGCATGACTTGTTTCTCTGAAACCCATGTTGACTTTTTGTGATGATGGCATTGCCTTCTAGATGTTCACAGACTCTCTGTTTAATGATCTGCTCCAGAATCTTTCCTAGTACTGATGTCAGACTAACTGGACGATAATTGTTGGGATCCTCCCCCCCCCCCTTTTTGAAGAAGGGAAGAACGTTTGCCCTCCTCCAGTCTGATGGGACTTCTCCTGTTTTCCAGGAGTTTTCAAAGATTATTGGCAATGGCTCCGATATTACATTTGCCCGTTCTTTTAATACCCTTGGAGGTTTACAGTGAAATGATGGGTGTCTGTTCATCACCCAGCACTATTTATGACATTGGAACAAGGTTTCCCACCATGCAATAATGCTGGGCACCTTCTTCTGACCTCAGCGTGACTTGCGCTCACAGCAGCAATGCTAGGTAACTCACAGGTACCACAAGTGAAAAGGAAGCCACTGTTGTTAGTGCAAAGAGAGCCGAAAACCCACAACAGAAGGTGAGTTATTTAAATGTGGTGTGTGTGTGTGTGTGTGTGTGTGTGTGTGTGTGTGTGGCAAACTGAGTGTGGCATTGTGAAGACAGTTCAGACCCTGCAACATGTAAACATGTAAACAGGACCCAGTGTGCCCAGGGGGAATTTGGGATAAATCCCTCATGTAAGCAAGGCTTGAGGTGTCACTGAGTTGCAGGCACCAAGTCTTTCCTCAAAGATAGTATTTTTGTCTCCTTTGTTTTTCCTTTTACAAACAAGCTGGAACTCATGTAATCAGTTCTTTGACAATCATCTCTTGAATTAAGGCACCGTGAAAACCATCTCTGACTCACTGCAACACATCACAAGTTAAGTTATCACCACCAGGATATATTGGTTGCCATTAGAAACATCCCTGGATTGGAGAACCCCTCTGCATTACCAGATTCAAAGGCTCACTCCAGGGTATAGAATATTTATCAGCCCATTTTTGTTAGCTTGTGGTTCATGGCTTTGTATTGCTAGGATATAAGAAACCTGGAAGTCTCTTTTCTGCTGGTGTTGCTTTCAACATGTCATCGTGTTTAATTAGAATAGAACAAAGGAGTCCTTTTCAAATTCATGATTCAAATGTTTGCATGGGTGAGCCTCCTATTATCTGAATCAGGGGATGTTTGTTGCTTGCGACAAGTCCTTGTTCAAGTTCTTGTTCAAAGACACAGCCTTTGCAGCCTTCACAGTTTCTCAAACATACACTTCAGAACTCTTGTATTTTTGGCAGGCTTCTCTTTTTGCATTTTCCCTCCAGGGTTAA
Organism: Sceloporus undulatus; assembly: GCF_019175285.1. Classification (NCBI taxonomy): domain Eukaryota; kingdom Metazoa; phylum Chordata; class Lepidosauria; order Squamata; family Phrynosomatidae; genus Sceloporus; species Sceloporus undulatus. Next base: position 379,485,671 of record NC_056522.1, read on the forward strand.
CCCTATCCTGCAACACAGGATCCACATCTATGCTTCTTGTAGAGTTTTCCCCCACTAATCCCCAGTGTGTGCTTTCAGCTTTTTTTTCTTTAAAGGGTGCATCATGCAGGTTGGGGCAAGGAGAAGCCTCAGGTATCAGAGACTTCAGGTTGTAAAACTGTGGGTGCCTTATGATAAAATGTTAAGGAAACAAGGATGATAAGAGGTATGGAGAACAAACCGTATGAGAGGTTGCAGGAGCTGGACATGTTCAGCTTGGTGAAGAGGAGGGGTGCCATGTTGGTACTTTTTAAATACCTCAAGGGTTGTTGCAGAGAGGAGGGAGAAGGTCTGTTCTTTGTTGTCTCAGAGGGGAGGACCAGTGTAATGGTTTGAAGGTACAGGAGGATAGACTTTAATTGAACACTAGAAGGAATTTCTTGGCAGTGAGAGTGATCCAGCAATGGAACCAATTTCCTAGAGAGGTGCTAGGATGTTCTTCTTTGAACATCTTCCAAAAAGGCTGGTGTAACTAAAGGGCCATTTTATTAACTATTTATACATTACAGTTAAGCATTTATTATCTTTGGGGCTGGGAGGAGGCTAAATTGGAGTCCAGCTGCCGCAGGAGTTCCCCAGTTGACCTCATCCTCGAATATCTCTGGTTGAAGTACTTAGCTGCTGAGTTCAGTCCATGCATCTGAGGAGGTAGACCAAGTTAGTCTCAATGGTACCATAAGAACCCTTTGTATATAGATCAAGGGAAGCAATAGTACCACTCTGTTCTGCTTTGTTCAGACCTCACCTGGAATGTTGTGTCCAGTTCTGGGCATCACAATTCAAGAAGGACATGGAGAAGCTGGAGCATGTCCAGAGGAGGTCTGGAAACCACCAAGCCCTATGAGGAGAGACTTAGGGAGCTGGGTATGTTTAATCTGGAGAAGAGCAGGTTAGGCAGGAAGAGCTGGGAAATGTTACTTTTTTGGACCGCTAGTCCCAGAATCCCCAGCAAACTTTGCTTGTGGCCCAGGGCCAGGCCACAAGTTAAAGGATTTCAGGAGTTCTGGCTGAGAAAAAAAGTAACACTTCCAAGTTCCTCTTCATGGTCATATTGAGAACAATTTGCTCCCTGCATAGAAATGGCCAACTATTAATGCATTCAAGTCAGGCAGAGCAGAACATGCGCTGGTGAAATTAATTTGAAGTAAAGTTTTATTGCTGAGTGCTAACATGGAGCTGGGTGGAGGAAGGAAGATAAACGGCATCATCAGCTCTTCCAATGGAGAGGAAAGGGGGAGGAGGAGTATTGGAGGAATGGCAGATCCAACAGCGCAAGCTGGAATGTACAATATCCTGCAATATTTGGAAAGGGCCAGCATGATGTAGTGGTTTGAGCATTAGACTTGGACTTGAAGACCAGGGATGGAATCCTGGCTCTGCCGTGGAAACCCACTGGTGACCTTGGGCAAGCCACACTCTCTCAGCTTCAGAGGATGGCAATGCCCAACCCTCTCTGAAGAAACTTGCCAAGAAAACCCCATCATAGGTTCACTTTAGGGTTGGCATAATTTGGAAACAATTTCTTGTTATCTGCCTTGAGACCCATTATTGGGAGAAAGGTGGGATATAAATTAAATAATAACAACAACAATTTCAGGCCACTAAATGGTAGCATTTTTGACTCCTGTTTTGTTACTCGACATAGCCAACCATCCTTGAAGACATATGCAGGTGTATGTTGTGCTAGGCATGCAGAGTGATTTTTTTTGACAGTGTGCATGGTTGTATCCAGATATGGAGTGTATGAGGGGATGTGGGACACATCGTCTGTAGCACATTAAAGAACATGGAGCAGTGTGTGACTGTCCTTAGTCTGTATGCATTGTGGAAGCAACAGTGGAAAAAGTAACTTTCCCAAGCTCTGCAAAGGACCCTCCAGGACCTGTTCCTTCATCTCTTGGTGATCTCAATACAACTGCAGAGAGGAAAGGGTTGGATGAACGTTGTAGTGATATTTAACATTCGACGTAGCTATTTTTCAGATTTCCAAGCATCTGAGAGACATAATTAGAGTTTATATAGATTGCTTTGGCAAATTAACAACAATTGGAGTGCTTTGATATTTCTCACCCAGCTGGAGAAATCTTGGTCTTTTTAAAAATAATGTGCAAAGTTGGTTTGTTTTTAAACTCCTTCCTCTGCCTCTGTCCTGCTGGGCATTTAGACTAAAGCAGAAAGAGATGATTAGTTGCGTCTTAACAGCTCACCCATTTCGCCTTGTTGATTTTGTTTGGAATGCATTTAATGTGCAAATTAAACGAGTCTCTCCCATGCAAATTTGCTCTCTATATATGAATGAACAGTCCTATTCTTATATAGCAAATTTGCATGGGAGAGACTGTATCCTAAAGATTGCAGTTCAAAGCACAGTTTCCTGGGGTCAGCCCTATTTTTCTCAGAGGGGTTTTACTTCTCTGTGTTGGCATGCCATAAGGTTGCATTCCATAAGGCTCTAATTCCTGTTTAGGATCAGTGCCAGTCATTAGTCAGGGTGCCCCCTGCCCTTCTTTCTTCCTGATGCCAACCTCCAGGCAGGAATGCAATGGCTATTGGAGGATCTACTGACAGTCCACTTTGCAAGATGGGGTACAGGGGGAGTTGGCTGGCTTGAACTGGATCTGGCTGCAATTCTAGGGCTCCTCTAAGAATTTCCATCTTATCTTCCAATTTTTTGACTGTAGTCTCCATTCTGATTAATATTTGAACCAAGGCATGGGAACTCTTATCGACTACATCAAGACTACATTCCAATAATTCCCACCACCATTCATACAAGGACGAAGATCAAGTCTATGAAAGCCTATTCTACAACATTTTTCACTCTGTTAGTCTGAAAGATGCTATAAGATTCCTTTGTATATGAGCATTCACATGATTATCTACACTTTGGCTTTAGGCAACATCCTTCCTCCTGCCTTTGTCCCCCAAGAACCATCTTTAAAACTGAATTTGTCACCTAATGATCATACCCAATGGTTTCACATTTCTATTGCCATTCACACACACAGCCTGCTAATAAAGGTCTATTCCTTCATGCAGTTGTTAGTAGCCTTAAGTCTACAAAAACTTTTACTACCAACTTTTACTACCAAACCAAGGTGCTACAAGATCCCTTTGCATCCATGATCTCAGTGCAAAGCCTTGTTATTTCATCAGTGGAAATGAGATTCTCCTATTTTGATGGAGGTAATCATAACTGGCAATATTTCCATACCTCGAGTTGCAACTGGCTTTTCAAACAGGGAGAGAAATAATAGTAAAAAAATAGTTAATTCTATAAAATCTTGACTTACCTTTGCATTTAGTTATAAAAGATGTTTTATTGTAATCTTTCTTGTTCTGACCTTGACTCTTCTTTCTTGGCAAAGGACTGAAGACATGGGAACCCAATTAGCATAAAAGGCAGACTTGCTTCCCTGAGGTCTCTGGCAATGGAGTTATTTATCGGTTAATAGCATATATCCTAGTTTGATGTTATGCAAATGTCTCATCATTACAGAGGTGGGAAATATACTTTTTACTCCCTTAAAAATGTAATAACAAAACCTGTTTTTTGAAGTTGGATTCATCTGCTCAGGGGTTGTTCCTTCCTGGTAAGAGTTTGATGTTGGTGGGGCCATAGCTGACGTTTTTGTTTGTGTTTGAATTCTGTTTCAATCAGCAGATGCAGAGTTGGGCATGTGGTACTGTGATGTATGCAGATTCCATGAGATGTGCCTGGAATGCAAATGAGATGGCTATTTGGTTGTGCATTCAGTGTACATCTAGGTAGTCACATTGGCATTCATTATGAGGCTTGCATAGGATAGCTAATGCCTGGCATCCTTTTAGTGCCTTACACATGTGTAAATTGCCTTACAGAAGCAGTTGGACATTTTTGTCCCGTGCATTTTTGTCCATATTTACTGAAAGGTTGCAAAAACAGAGTTTCCGATGTGGTGCCATTGTGCACTGCATTCATAGCCTAAGGACAACCACTGAGAAAGTCCTGTGCCACATCCCCACTAGTTCTGCCTATGGAGGTGGTGGGTCAGAGTGAAAGGCCTCTCAATGAGATCTCAGAGACCAAGGAGACCCATATGGTCTGTCATCCTGGAAGTAAGCGGTATAGGAAGCAGCATTTTGAGAAAACTCTAGCTGAAAATTCTGCATTGGTCCTGTGTAGCATATATCTGAGCATGCAGAGTTATGCACTGATTGTGCTAGGGATCTTATCTCAAGGCAACGGAGCAGATACTCATGGAATGATGTGACAACTCAGCAGTGAGCTGTGATGCCAAGAAGACAAGTAAAGTCACACCTGCATACATGTTTACATCTCTCTACTGGCTCCCCATTCCTTCCAGGATTCGGTACAAGCTTCTTGTTTTAACCTTCAAAGTTTGCCCTCTCCTTAATTTGTGAACTCCTGTCTCCACCTATTATTCTATTCTAGTTTGGCAATCCATGGGCTCAGGGCTCCTGACCTGGCCAAGGGTTTCTTCTCCCTGGACCAGATTTGCCCTTTCTCTCTTGTCCTACTTTATTCCTGGAACTGCCTCCCCAAACACTTATTGACTAGTACTTTCCTAGCTAATTTTAAGTCCAAACTAAAGACCTTTCTGTTTATGGAAGCATTTCAGGCTGCAGTTTGATATCTCTGATAATCCAGTCTGAGGGTGTATTGTTGGTTTACAGTTTTATAGTTTATAGCTATATAATCTGATAAATTACCTATTTACTGTATATTTTATATTTTGTGAATTTAGATTGTACATCATTGGCAGGTTTTATGTTGTTTTATGATTTTGTAAAGTGCCATGCCAAACTTCCTTGACTGAATCAATTTACTTGTAACGTGGCCTCCCTCTTTCCCTACTCAGCCTTCCATCCTTTCGTAGGTTGGTAAAATGAGTACCTAACTAATTTGCTTACACACTGCAAACCACTTACAGAGTGCTAGTTCACTGATAAGCAGTATAGAAATCTACTCGCTATTGCTATTTTAACCAGCATTATCCTCTATTCCAATGAGTCACACCATCTCATGCTATATCAGAAATACATTCTCCCTAGTTTGCACCTCTTGGGTTCTAGGGAGAGTTTGGCTGCATCTGCACTGCAGAAATAACCCTGTTTGACACCTCTTTAACTGCCATGGTTGCAGCTCTGCAGCGCCTAACATCTTGTTTTGCAAAAGCTGCAGAGCTCCTTGGAGGTCAGCCTGAAGAAAACGGAAGTTCTCTACCAGCTGGCACCTCAGGAAGAACACTACCATCCCCACATCACCGTAGGCACATCTGTGCTCAAGTCTGTTCAGCAGTTCACCTACCTGGCAAGCATCATCTCCTCAGACGCCAAGACTGATAAAGAGATCGATCACAGACTGGCAAAGGCATATAGTGCATTTGGAAGGCTTCACAAAAGAGTCTGGAGTAACAAACATTTGAGGCGAAGCACAAAAATCAGTGTGTATAGAGCCATTGTACGGTCTATTCTCCTTTATGGGTCTGAAACATGGGTCACCTATCGCCAACACCTACGACTCCTCAAACGCTTTCATCAGCGCTGTTTACACACAATTCTAAATATACACTGGACTGACTATGTGACAAATGTTGCTGTCCTCGAGCAAGCAGGGATCACCAGCATTGAGGCCATGTGCTGGGCAGGACATGTTTCTAGGATGAAGTACCATTGCCTCCCAAAAATAGTATTCTATGGTGAACTCACCACGGGTCAAGAGCGTAAGAGGGGTGCCCCAAAGAAGAGATACAAGGACTCCCTGAAACAACATCTCAGGCTTGGCCAAATTGATCACCAACAATGGTCCACCCTGGCCTCATACCGGGAGGCATGGAGATGCACTATCAACGATGCTGAAGCCTTTTTCGAAAGCTCACGGCGAACGAGTCTTGAAGAGAAACGACAACACAGAAAGAACCACAACCCGGAAATAGCACCCAAGGAGACTTTCCGCCGTGCTGTCTGCAACCAGACCTGTTTGTCCCAGATTGGCCTTTTTAGTCACCAACGCGCTTATACAAAGCACGGGATGAGTCCTTCCTGAATCTTCGTTCGCGAAGCAAAGCCAGAGAACTGCCATGGGTCAATGCTATGAAATTCTGGGAACTGTAGTTTATTATGTCACTAGAGCTCTCTGACAGAGTTGGCTAAATGTCTCATAAAACTGCAATTCCCAAAATTCCATAGCATTGAGCAATGGCAGTTAAAGTGGTATAAAACTGGATTATTCCTGTAGTGCGGATGCAGCCTCCATGTTGGAATTGCTTTAGAACCATAGAACTGAAAAGGACTTTAAGGACTGCTTAGTCCAGCCATGCAGGAATACAGAACTAAAGCCCTCCTGAGAGACTGCCATCCATCCTTTGTTTAAAGAACCCCAAATTAGGAGAGTCTACCACTCTCCAAGGTAGTCTATTCCACTGTCTTCCAAGAAGTTCTTCCTAATGTTTAATTGAAATCTCTCCTTGGTTTGGTAATTTGAATCGCTTGGTTTGTTTTCTTGTCTCTGCAACAGCAGTAAACAAGCTTGCTCCATCTTCTTGCTCCAGGAACCATTCGTTTATCTTTTCAAACTGTTTGTCTAAGAACCAACGGTTCTCATCAGACTATTTTCTTTCTCCTCCTGCTCTCCTGGAAACTCAAAAGATTGCGCTCTGCACTTTGACTCAACTTTCTGTTCCCTCGCTGGTGCTGGCTGCTCAGTAGCATTCGTTGGCATTTGTTGGCTCCAGGTAGGTATTGACTCTTGTTCAAAATATGCTTTTTATTCTACTGGGAAGCATCATCATGCTTCTTCATTGCCTCTGACATTTTTTGTCCATTATCTTCTGAGTTTGCCCAGAGGAAAGAAATAAATAGTTCAGAGATGTTCTTCAAGGGTGTATTTGGGGAGAAGGGAGGAAGAGAATTCAATCAAATGTAGATTCCGTGCTGGGCTTTTGATACCATTTGCGTAAGGCACGGTCCCTCTGATTTATTCATTCCCTGCTCCATTCTTTGAAGGAGACGGCAGGCTTAATTCTGGCCCCTGGAGGAAACGATCAGCTTTATGGGCAAAACAGCAGGAATAATCAAGAATAACATTGGGGGATAACAGGCAAAGAAACGGCAGCAGTAAGTCACTCACAATTTTGTGTCTTGCTAGTGCTCTGTGGCGCCGTACACTCATAAGACAAATAAGGCCCAGACAAGTAACTTTGACAGCTGCTTAAAGAGTAAATACTTTTAGATTACACTTGAGAAAGTTCCCAGCTCCTTTCTTGGGACAGTGGACTGGGGCAGTCCCAACTAAAGCAGACCTATTGAATCAATGGGATTTACCTAAGTAATTTCCCATTCAAGAACACAACTATGGATGAGTCAAGAAGGGTAAGTGAAGGGAGAAAGAAAGCCTGGGAAAATGATGGTATGGTGATGATGGTGGGTACACTCCAGCTACAAAAATCCTGAGCTACCTCCATGCAAATGAAAGGGCTGATTGATTTTATTTAAATATAAATGCCATGCAAATGGCTCATGCTAGAATCAGCAATGCTGAAAGGCGGATGTGAGAAACGAGACTGCACCTGCCATTTGGGTTACATTTGCAAATCTGGTGGATTTATGTTTCTCTACATCTAGAAAATGTATCCAACGGCCAGTGCAGAATGGACTGGGGGAAGATTTTGGAGCTTAGAGATGGAGGAAAGGACAAACTGTCCACTATCTCAAAGGTGGCTGTTGGAACATTGGTGCCTGTTATCAGCTCTAATTGATACGCCAGCTGCGCCCTTTCCTGGAGGCTAGGGACCTTGAAACTGTGGTGCACATGCTGGTAACCTCCCATCTGGATTTCTGTAATGCACTCTACATGGGGCTACCTTTGTGCTTGGTTTGGGACCTTCAGTTAGTACAGAATATGGCAGCCAGATTGGTCTCAGGTACAACCAGAAGAGACCATATAATACCGATCTTAAGATCACTTAAGATCATTGACTACCCATTAGTTTCCAGACCCAGTACAAGGTGTTGGTTATTACCGTTAAAGCTCTAAATGGCTTGGGTCCAACCTATCTTCAGGACTGCTTCCTTCTGTATAATTCACCCTGCACACTCAGGTCCTATGGGAGGAATTTGCTGCAACCCATAAAAATTAGGTTGTCTCCTACTGCCCAGAAGACCTTTTTGGCAACCGCTCCCAGATTATGGAATGGCCAGCCGGATGAGATCCGTCACATTACCACCTTAAACAGCTTCAAAAAACCTGTTAAGATGGATCTCTTCTGGCAGGCCTTTCCTGAACAGATACCTGGTCCCTGACAAAGCCTAACCTGCTAATCTGTCATAACCAGCCAGACCCTGACTTCTGCTGTTGTTATTACTGTTATTATTGTTCTGTTTTTACTTGCTTATTTGTTTATTATTTTTAGGTTATGTTTTAAATTGTAAACAGTTTAATTCTGTTTTAAGGGGGGGGGACTCTGGGATGTGGGAATGTATGTTTTGATGCTGTAAGCCGCCCCAATTGTGTTCACAGAGGGGTGGGATAAAAATAAATATTATTATTATTATTATTATTATTATTATTATTATTATTATTATTATTATTATTATTATTATTATTTAACACACCAGTTACTATGGCCTGGTTCTTATAAGAAAGACCACTAACTGAAAATTATGCCTTGCAGTGGAAGGCACCTCCCTGAGTTCAAGCTTTTCCATTGATTCTTTAGCTAGCTGTAGTGGCCAGCATTGCTTGGAGGAACCATTAATGATAGTTAATGATGGTTCAGTTTCAACTGCTTAGGAGGGTGATCGTGTCTCTCTTTGCATATTTATATCCAAATATTCTTCCTGTTGCTTACTGATCTCAGATAACCTTGAGAGAGCAGGTCTCTCCTGTTTGGCTACTCTCAACAACCAACCAACCAACCAACCAACCAACCAACCAACCAACCTCCAATAGAACAAAAATAATTCATGCCCCCCCCCCCCATTAGCCTGTAAAGTTGTTTTAACTTGTGCTGACACAAACTCTTCTAGAACATGGCCACATAGCCTGAAACACCCACAAAATACTATGGATGCCGGCCACGAAAGCCTTCGATTTCACATTAAAAATAATTCATTTGTTTGGTGAATTTCATGTACCGCACACAGCATGCGTGTTATTAAGTCAGACTATTCTAAATATACCGCCCAAATTCAGTAAAACTCCATTAGCTGTTAACATGCAGTTTGGTAATAGAAAACATGCAGAAACTAAAATTTGCTTATATAGATAACCTGTCTTCCCCTGTTTTGAAAGCAAAGAACTGTTTGGGATCATTTGTCATCCTGAAATCCTTGGTGAAGCATAACGTAGATGTTCCTTCAATACATTTGCAAGCATGTTATTTTGGCTAACAAGAGTCTAGGAGACAAAACTGATCTGCCAAAAGTCTTGTTGAACCTTAAAGATGAAACTTTCAGGGAGTGAAAATAGTTTGTGGCAGCAAAAAAGGAGGAAAGAGGCCCATGGCACTTTGAATGGCAAGAGACGGGGTCTTTTTTCCAGACAAACTCAGGCCTGACTAAGGAAGTTTGCAGTCAGCTCTTTCAGCAAGATGCATTTCTTTTCAACAGAGAGTGAGCGAGTTCCTGTTGTCTAACATGCTCAGCCTTCCCTGATTCATTTTGGGCAATTAAAAAACTCTGAGAGCGATTTCCATTTATTGTGTGGCGATCATCAGAGTAATCAAAGTCTGTTCACAGGTGTAAGTAATGCTCTTTTAATGGGATTTGGCTGTCAGTAGAACACCTTCCTTCATGCGCCTGTCAGGAGAGAGATGGAAAATTTTGTGCATTCACTTGGCACCCAAAACATTCTTGGTGATTTGATGCACGTCTGATTGGAGCTGCTGCTGGATTAGTCGTTCTATCAAGATTGTGAGAATCTGCTCCTCCGTTGGAACGGTGCCGTCCGCTCCCTCCTCCCCATTTGCCTGTAAAGTTGTTTTAACTTGTGCTGACACAAATTAAACCAGAATCCGGCTGTCTATTGATTTTGTCAGCAGCAAGGCGATTTCTCCCCTCCTCTCTTTCCTGAAGTCATCTTTAAAGACTTTACTTTTATTAAACGAAATACTGCCAGTTAACTAAAGTCTTTGTTTTTATAGACTCGGGAGAACAAGATCCAACATAAATTAATCATGACTTAATTGAGTGAACTAATTCTGGTTCTCTTCAGTCCGCTGCACTGTAATATCCCTCTCTTCCCAATACCGTAAGCGAAGGCTAAATGGTGCATTACTCTGACCGCCTCACTAGTTATCTGTGTAGCACAAAGGAATTTAGGTTTTAATTTCCCTTAGAATTAAGCCTGCAAAACACTGTCTCATCTGGAAAAGCCATACCTTTGCGCTACCTGACTAGTCAAGAGCAGAAAAGACAGCTATCTTGGCCTAGTCTCCTGGGTTTCTGTCTTACAATTCATGTTTCTGTGAGATCTGGCCTACATCCACAGAACTGTAGCACCAGCCTCAAGGGAAGTTACAGTTCCACTCTGTTACAACTTGGGTCAGACCGCATGCAGAGTAATGGATACAGGGTTGGGCACCACAGCTGAAGACAGGTATTGACAAGATGGGATTTGTCTTCAATAAAGGGCAAGCAAAACAGTAAAAGGTCTGGAAAACAAACCCTAAGGGGAGTGTTAATGGACCTGCATAGGCTTAGCCTACAGAAGAATGAGAGATGACAAGATAGCCAACTTCAAATAGCTGAAGATGGGGTGAACTTATTTTCTGCTGCTCTGGGGCTGAGAGGAGAAGTAAAGAGATTCCAAATAAACATTAAGACAGTGACATAGCCTTTGCTGGAAAGAGATGGGCTCTTCTTCATTGGAGATTTTTAAACAGGTGTTTTAGCTGTAGATTCCTGCATGGCAAATGGTTGGAGTAGATGGCACTTGAAATGTCTTCCAGTTCAGGAGCTGAGGAGAGAGACAGGAAATAAGTGGTAAACTTGAAGATTAGATTAAACAAGGGCCATAGTTTATTAAATCCAGTTAAGAACAACCAACAGAACTGATGCATGGTGGAAACCTACCCCACACTGAAGTCCTAGAACTTGTCAGATTAGGATGAAAACTCCTGGCCTCCTATTGAAAGGAATGAAGCAACACTGTCATGCCTCTCCTCCAGCCACACCATAAAGCCTTCTAAGAAGTATCCCTTCCCAGTGTATCACAGCTCCAGGTCGATGTCAATGGTTGACTAATAATAATAATAATAATAATTATTATTATTATTTCTTACCTGCTTATCAGACACACCACATCAGTTAAAACACATCAGTTCAAATGCACATCAGTTTAATATACACATATTAAAACAATCCACATTTAAAATAATTTAAAATTCACAATTTAAAAACCATCTGGTTAAAGCTGCTGGAAGAGACTGGTCTTCAGTACTATTTTGAATTCAGACAGTGTATTCATCTCTTGAATCTCTTCTGGGGTGGCTGAAGAAAAAGTTCCAGCCATATCCTGCAGGTGGGTCCCATAATGCTAGAGTGTAAGTCTCTGACCTCTGGAAAGGAGCCTCCAGCAGCATACCAATGTGTCACCAATCCCAACAACCAGCACATCCCTGACAAATTGTGACCAGTCACCCTATCTACAAGGAGAGCTGCACCCAGTACTTTTGCCAGCCTCCGATTAACCTGTGCAGTGAAAGTGAACAAACCTCTGTGCATTGGTAAAAACGAGCCAAAAATTCCCAGTCAGCTTCCTGGAATGGCAAACAAACTTTCCACAGATTTGGTAGAGTCAGGAAGGGAACTGTGGCACAGGTCTGAACATGAAGGGAAGCCAGTGTTAAATAGCCTTGGCACTGCTTCTTGAACATGGTGCGCGCCTGCATGCAGCACCTCCTTTCTATCTCTTTCTTCTCCTGAAATTCCTTGGCATAGTGTTCCCTTTATCAGAAGAAACCACCAGCTTGGAAATGGGATTCTAGGATCTGGAGGAGGGTGGACAAACTGCAGCCCATGGGCCACATGCAGCTCCAGGGACATGTTTGTGGTCACAGAATGCTTTCTAGGGAGTGTGGAGGCATTTTTGCCATGCTTCCCACTCTGGGCAATTTTAGGCCCAGGAGAGACCTTTTATAACACAAGAAGTAAATAGGAAGTGACTTAATCAATAGGAGTTTAGTGTTTAGATTGAGGGACGTAATAGTACCATTCCGTTTTGCTTTGATCAGATCTCACCTGGAATCGTAAATCCAATTTTGAGCACCATGATTCAAAAAGGATGTTGAGAAGCTGAAGGGTGTCCAGAGGAAGGCGACCATGAAGCCCTATGAGGAGCGGCTTAGGGAGCTGGGTATATTTAGCCTGGAGAAGAGAAGGTTAAGAGATGATAGGATAGCCCTGTTTAAATATTTGAAGAAGTGCCATATTGAGGATGGAGCAAGCTTGTTTTCTGCTGCTCCAGAGAGTAGGACATGGAGCAAAGGATTCAAGCTACAAGGAAAGAGATTTCACCTCAACATTAAGAAGAACGTCCTAACAGTAAGGGCTGTTTGACAGTGGAAGACGTTGCCTGAGAGTGTGGTGGAGTCTTCGTCTTTGGAGGTTTTTAAGCAGAGACTGAATGGCCTCCTGTCACATGGAGTCCATGGCCGAAGGGGGTTGCATTGGATGGCCCTTCAGGTGTCTTCTAACTCCAGGATTCTATGACTTCTTATTTTCTTTAAAGGATTTTGCGTATCCTAAAATGGCCCAGGATCCTTAAAACATGGCAAAAATCTCTCCATGGTCTCAGAGGGTATTTGGGGGTAATTTTGGCAGTGCAGCTGTGGCCTTTCAAGGTTTCTTAATGCACTCCCAACCCTCTCACAGTTGCCCTCCCTTGATCAAGACTGTTGGTAGCTGAAGCATGTGAAGGAAACCAGGAGGACTGCAGCTCATGTTCACAACTTTTAATTCAAAGGATGAAAAGATTGCTTATTAGCTATCTAGTTTATAAGGAGAGAAGGCCTTCTCGGTGCCAAAGAAGGCTACATACAATTTGCTCCCTCTGGCAAAATGAAACCTTTTCTATTTTGGCCGGCTTTTAGGAACTGCCTTGAGTCCAGGCAGGGTATAAATGAAATAAGAATAAGAATAAGAATAAAATCTATTTTCTTTTAATCTATTAATTTAGATATTTATGCCCTATCTTATATCACAGACTTTCGGGGCAATGAACAGATGAAATGAATTTAAGCAACTTAGAACAACTGAACATTTAAAACAGCTTTTTAAAAAAATCCCATAATTTAAGCAGTCTAAAAATATTTTAAACAATTTAGCACTTTCAGACATAAAGCTGTTTAAAACCATGTCCTTCTACAAGATTTGGACAAGATCTCAAAGGCCTGGACAAAAAGCCAGGCTTACACTTGGCACTGGAATAAAGCTACTGGGCCTCTAATAAATTATTGGTTTATATTTGTTATATCATATCATTATATTATACAGTGTGTCTGGCTCATGGGCCAAACCTGAAGAGTATCTCTGCTTCTGTCTGGAGCACCTTCAGCCCCACTCCCATCATCTCTGAGTTGCCACTGTATTTATAGATCAGTTTCTGTCCAGCCAAGTCCTCATATCATGGAAAATGTAACCATGACAATACTGTTAATGAAGTTGGTGTGTTCTTTGGTGTTTCTTCTTTAGAAGAAGCAGAAATAACAGAAAGAGGAAGATGAAGAAGAGGAGGAGGAGGAACAATTCAACAAGTTTCAGCAAACTTTTTATTTAAAGCCAGCAATATGCATTTGAAATATAGTATTGGAGGAGAGTTCTGCAGATACCATGCCCCCTTTCTTCCAGAAGAATTGCCTTATTTCCTTTTCTCCTCTTCCATTGCAATGATCCCCAAAATTATGGTCATAGAATCATAGAATACAATGATAGAATTGTAGAGTTGGAAGAGACCGCAAGGGCCATCCAGTCCATCCCCATTCTGCCATGCAGGAAATCACAATCAAAGCATCCCTGAGAAATGGCCATCCAGCCTCTGTTTGAAGACCTTTAAGGAAGGAGACTCCCCTACACTCCGAGGAAGGAGTGTGTTCCACTGTTGAACAGCCCTTACTCTCAGGAAGTTCCTCCTAAATGTAAAATTGTACTGTGCATCCTGGATATTTTTATAATAAGGGTGCAATGAGGCTAATACAGATGTCTTTGTACTGCAAAAATTAGAGCAAGCATTGAAGTTCAACTTAGAAGATTCATAGAATCATGAAATCATAAAGTTGGAAGGAACCCCAAGGGCCATCCAATCCAACCTCATCCTGCATGTAGGAAGACACAATCAAAATCCTCCCTGTGACTGATGGCCACCCAGTCTCTGCTTAAAAACCTCCAAAGAAGGAGAATCCATCACCCTCTGAGACAGCGTCTTCCACTGTCAAACAGCTCTTACTGTCAGGAAGTTCTTCCTTATGTTGAGGTGGAATTTCTTTTTCTGTAGCTTGAATCCATTGCTCTGGGTCCTATTCTCTGGAGCAGCAGGAAACAAGCTTGATCCATTCTAAATATGACATCCTTTCAAATGTTTCAATATGGCTATCAGGTCACCCCTTGGCCTTCTTTTCTCCAAGCTAAACATACCCAGCCCCATAAGTTGCTCTTCATAAGTCTGGGTGGTTTCTAGACCTTTCACTATTTCAGTCACCCTTCTCTGGATGTGCTTCAGAGGCTGTTAATTCAGTAGATCCAACTCTGTTTCTGGGTCTCCTCCTTTTCCACCCCAGTCCTATTCCATAAGCAATATTTTCCACCATGTCCACATTGCCTGCAGTATCCCCAAGCAGATGTGAATGATCAGCTATGTGCTTTCGGGTGGTTCCATGTAATGAAAACCGGGAATTGAATTTTAACTTAATAAAATAGATTGCTTTGTTTTTTAATTGAAATGTATTTTCTTCCCTTCCTCTTCTCCCTCAAGTGGGAGCTTCCCAAATAGTTAATTATGTTCCATCTAACCAGAGAACACCGAACACTTAATTTGTTTTTCTGACAGCTAACAGAAAACAGGGATTCTTTCTCAGTGGTTTGGAAGAATAGAATGCTATTGTGGGGATCATATAACAAAGTAAATGAAAAAGAGAAGGTCTATTAAACACATCTTGCTAGTCATGGCTGAGGTCACGGCTGAGTCCAACAGAAGTGCAGCAGTGACTTGGGTGTCTTTGCCAAAAGTATACTCTTGGTAATATTAACCACATATTGTCAAGACCTTGACAGGGATTCTGTTAGCGTCTTACCCATCCGTAAGTTCCCCTATAGAAGCAGCTGGATATGTTTATCTGATGGATAAACTTACAGGCTGGGATGCCATTAGTTGAATACATACCCTTGACAAGCACACGTGTGTTACCCAAATTGCTAGGTTACCAAGATAGCACTCACAAATTAATATATAATAGGGGAATTTTAATAGCTCAATTGGAGCAGTGAGAAGGCTATGAATGAATGAATAAATGAATGAAATTTTATTTCTAGACCGCTATTCCTTGCAGATCACAGCGGTTTACAAAAACACCATCAAAACCAATACAAAGTGACGACCCATAGCTCAACAATACAAAAACCCACCCATACCATTTAAAAACAATACAAAAATTCTAAAAACAATCCATACAATCATTCAATCTAAAACCAGTTAAAAACCTATATAACAAATTAGCTGGATTGAACAAAATGCACAGAGGAGAGAAAGAATAACATCAAGGCACATGGGGGAAAGCTTGACGGAAAGAAAAGTCTTCAGATTCTTCCTAAAAAGATCTAGAGATGTTGCTGAGCGGAGCTCATTGGGCAAAGAGTTTTAGGTCTGAGGGGCCATGATGGAAAATGCCCTTTGTGACGAAGACACAAACCTTGCCTTGGGTACTCTTAATAGATATTTTTCGCCCTATCTGAGAGTGCGGGGCAGACTGTATGGGGAGAGGCAGTCCTCCAAGTACCCTGGGCCCAAGCCATTTAGGGCTTTATAGGTCATTACCAACACCTTGTATTGCACCCAGAAGCGAATAGGCAGCCAATGTAGATCTTTCAATATAGGTGTTATATGGCTGGTCCTGGAACATCCAGTGACCAGCCTCGCTGCCATATTGTGAACCAATTGTAGCTTCTGAGTTTGGTACAAGGGTAGCCCCATGTAGAGCGCATTACAGAAATTCAACCAAGAGGTTACCAGAGCATGTACCACCATTTCAAGGTCCCCGCGGCCCAGGTAGGGTCGAAACTGGCGTATCAGCTGAAGCTGATAACAGGTGCTCCTGACCGTCGCATCCACCTGAGATGTAAGATGGAGCAACGAGTCCAGAAGCACCCCCAAACTGCGAACTGAGTCCTTTAAGGGGAGCGTGACCCCGTTCAGGACAGGTGGACAAATATCCTTCCCTGGGCCCAGGGAACCTATCACGAGTACTTCCGTTTTCTCTGGATTCAAGCTGAATCTGTTTTCCCTCATCCAGCCCATTACCAACTCCAGACAGGCGTTTAGAGGAGAGATGCCATCCCTGGTCACTGCATCAGTCAGAGGCACAGAGAAGCATATTTGGGTGTCATCAGCGTACTGATAACACTGTGCCCTGTGTCTCTGGATGATCTCTCCCAGCAGCTTCATGTGAATGTTAAATAGCATGGGGGACAGAATCGCTCCCTGAGGGACACCAGATGTAAGGGCCCTCTTATTGGAGCGACAGTCCCCCAGCTGCACCATCTGGAATCTACCCGAGAGGTAGGAACGGAACCACTGGAGCGCAGTGCCCCCGATACCCAACTCTCTCAGGCATTTCCAGAAGGATACCATGGTCAATGGTATCGAAGGCCGCCGAGATGTCCAAAAGCACTAACAGGGACACGCTACCCCTGTCCGTGCCCAGACGGAGATCATCGACCAGGGTGACCATGGCAGTCTCAACTCCATAGCCCGCCTAGAAACCGGTTTTTAAATGGGTCCAGAAAATCCGTCTCATCCAAGATCCCTTGAAGCTGGAAGGCAACTGCCCT
Organism: Sceloporus undulatus; assembly: GCF_019175285.1. NCBI lineage: Eukaryota > Metazoa > Chordata > Lepidosauria > Squamata > Phrynosomatidae > Sceloporus > Sceloporus undulatus. The sequence goes on from NC_056522.1 coordinate 379,502,753, forward strand.
CTCGATCACCTTCCCTAAAAATGGCAGCAGCAAGACTGGCCGATAATTGTTCCAAATTAGGTGGTCTAGGGAGGGCTTTTTTAGTAAAGGTTTTACAATGGCCACTTTCAAACTCTATGGAAACTGCCCTTCCCTGAAAGATGAATTAATAATCCGGCGTAACATCTCTGTCACCGCCGTTCCCCCCTGAGCTGCCAGCCATGAAGGGCAAGGATCGAGAGAGCATGTCGTCTTCCTAACGCTACAAAGAATCTTGTCCACATCCTTGGTACTTACAGACTCAAAATGATCGAGTACAATAGAGTCCACAGAAGCTCTGGACGCCTCTACTCTAGATTCTGAACAAATACTGGCATCGAGATCAGCCCTTATCCGAGAGATTTTATCCGTGAAGAAGTTGTTAAACTCATCGCAGCAGGCTTTGGATGATTCCAAAATAGGGTTCAGGGGGGGAGGCAGTTGGTTAAGCTCCCTCACTACCCTGAACAGCTCTGCTGGACGAGACTCCGCGGACGCAATACGTGCAGCATAAAACAAATGTTTAGCTGCACTTATTGCCACTCCGTAGGCCTTCAAAAGACAGTCCAGGAGTGTCTTCTCGGCTAAGTGATAATGTCTTCGCCAGTTGCGCTGTAGTCGTTGCACAGCCTGCTTCCTTTCCCTGAAATCTTCCGTGTACCAGGGCTTTTTATTGGAAGCAGGCCAGAAAGGACACTTGGAGCGATGCTGTGTATAGCCCTGGAGAGATCTATATCCCAGGTGTTAGACAGGGCATCAACAGAATCGCTGTCAGTGCCAACCATATACCCCTCTAGGGCTTCTTGGAACGTTTTGGGTTCCATCAGCCTTCGAGGGTGGACCATCCTAATAGGTCCACCACCCCCGGAAGCCTTGATATTAGCCTCAACCAAGAAATGATCCGTCCATGACAGCTGAGAGCTTGCCTATGTATAACTTAGCCTAGAACTAGAACTTTCAGAGTGCAAAGTACAACTTAGGGCCTTTGTGCTGGACTGTGGGCAGGTCAAAGTGCAGTGTCCTCATGCTGGATTTTGGTGCGCACTGGTCCATCATGACGCACCTCCTTCTCTGCATTCACATGATGCAGTGCTGAAGGAACATCATAAAGCCGTGCCGCCACAGCTATAGTGCCCCTTGGAGGGTGCAAAAAAGGAGCTGCTTTTTGCAGTTCCTTTTTGCACTCTCCAGAGGCCAGACCGAAGCTGTGGTGTGAGGTTGCCATGGCCCTGATCCATCCATTAAAGGGGCGGCTGCATACGGAAGTCTGGAGACTGTGAATACCAAGGCAGGCTTTTTATAGAGTCTTGAGGTAGTTGGGTGGATTTTCCAAGAATCCCGAAAACAATGTGACTCCTACCTGGTTGATGGTTTTAACTCCAGAGTTACAAAAGGAGTATTTATGCTTGATTTAATCAAGCAGGAATAAGATCAGGGCAACCTGAGGGAGTTTGGGATAGGATCATGTTTGGGAAATTACAACGGGTGCGAGCAGAAAGATTGGCTTAATGCTTTAGGCTGACAACCATGTATGTGACCTCCAAAAGGAAATGCACAAAGCAGGGGGTGGCAAAGCAGCAATATTCACAGCCATAAAGTTGCAAGAGTCCTTGCCACATGCTCTCAGGTTTATATGACCAGTCATTAGAAGTTCATTTAAAGGTCATCTGATCTTTCCAAGTTCATGTTCTTGGCCTTTCTGTAACTACGTATTATAATAAAATATAAAGTAATATTTGTACCCCAAAATAATGCAGAATATGCAAGATGTCCTAACACATGTCCTATTTACCACAAAATGTGAAGCATTATGTTCTGGTCCCTATATCACCTTGAGTCCCTATATCAGGAAAAAGGTGGGATATATGTAAATCAATCAATAAATAATAGTCCATGGGGTGGGGGCAAAACAAAGTATGGGAACTGCATGTGGAACATGGGACGCCTAAATATCAGCCACAAAGCTTCCAGCCCCCGCTTTCATTTACATTTTTGGGCTCATTATTTGGGTGGGGAGGGAAACTGAAAACTAGCCTAAAGCTGCCAAACCAGCATGAAAATGGAGCAGTTTGCTTTTTCTGACCTCCCAGAGGGCACTGTAGAAATAAAACAGTTTGATGCCACTTTAACTGCCACGACTCCATCCTACAGAACTCTGGGATTTGTAGTTTTCTGAGGCACCAGCACTCTTTGGCAGAGAAAACCTTGTAAAGGAACAAATCCCAGGATTTCATAGGATGGAGCTACAGCACTTAAAGTGGTGTCAAACTGCATGATTTCTAAAGTGTAGATGTATCCTGAATCCCCCAAACACCCTGTCAAAAGAAAAGAAATTATCCCCATATCATTCCAACTGGTGGCAAGAAGCGACCCTCCAACATTTCAGAGGTGAAAGCTAGGACACGTGGGGTTAAGATGGCAAAAGTTGTTAATGCAGAAGAACACACAAACTAGGATTGGCTGCAGCAGTTTGCTTTGCCTGATCCTCCTGCTAGCTGCTGAGTAAAATAACTGTTCAACAGTGGAACACACTTCTTCTGAGAGTGGTGGGTCTCCTTCTTTGGAGGTTTTTAAACAGAGGCTGTTGAGGGTGCTTTCGGCTGTGTCTTCTTGCATGGTAGAAGGGCGTTGGAATGGATGCTCCTTGAGGTCTCTTCTAACTAGGATCCTATGATTCTGTGTTTCTGTTTTTGCACTTTTAACTCAGCATGAACTGAAGGAAGTTGAGGGCACAAAGGAAAAATGGGAGAATAAGAGAAAAAGAGAGACTGTTTGAAAGCAGCCAAATAAAAAAAAAAAAAGTGAGGTGACAGAGAATTAACCAGGGAATTAACTGCCAAGTTGGGGCAGTTGGGAGGCATGATATTCAATTACTTTGGGTCTGACAAAATGTGTTGGTGCTGCTCATCAGGAGAATGCAAGGCTTTGCTTGCCCATATTCTAGCTCTTGGGCCTCATCCAAAACAATGCCTCCAATCCTTGTGGGATCCTTGTGATAGCAGGGAAGGATGGAGAAGAATAGGAGATGAATAAATCTAATTCTTTCTCTAGCAAACTACAGCAGGGCATAAAAGGCACTCCTCACTGCTCACTTGCCTCTTCCCTTGCCTGCCTTCCAAGACCATTTAACATGGGGGGGGGGGGGGGCAACTGTGGTCCCCAGGTCAATTTTTGAACCAGATCCCTGCAGATCATGTGAAGAACAGTGCATTGAGTTTAGTGGTTTGGTGAAAAAAGCTCCTTTAGTACTAACTCTAGAGGACCTTGCAGGCTGGAGGTCTTGAAAGCGGACAAATAACCAGAGGGATTCCACATGAGAATGAGGTAGGAAAGGATGAAATCAGGTCAAGGATGAAACTGATTTATCAGCAAAAACAATGATCTCTTTATTAAAAAGGAAGCAAAGACAGCAGCAGAAAATATCAGAACAGTCCTATACTCAATGTTTCTTGAAGTAAGAGAGGGGGAACAATGGCACAGGAGCGTAAGGTTTGTCTTGCCCTATCCTTGCAGGCTCTGGCAATTCAATTCAATTCAATTCAAATACACTGACCATAATTCATAACAGCTGCAACCCCATTGTGCTAAAAATATCTGTTCTTCTTCAGTCTCTCTCAAAATGGCCACTGAGAGTGACATTGTGTCAGTTCCTGTCACCATGTTGAAAAGGGCTCTGATGTAAACAGAAGGTTTTTTTGGGGGGGAGAGTGTTATAAGGGTCTGGGTGAGGATGTTTTTGCATGTTGTCACACGTTTGGGGGCTTTTCATGTTTTCAGGGGGGAAAATGCCCAAATTGCACTGATATATACTGTACTTAAAAATACTTTTAGGAGTTGGGGAGCTTTGTGGGGTAATGGCAGGAGATTTGAAAGGCTAGAAAAGCAGGACTATGCTTGGTTTACCAGTTGTAGCAGTCACTGCATAGGGCTTGGCAGCTGGTGGTAGTAGTGTGAGTGAGGCATGGAGCAATGCAGATGGAATGATTATGCTTTGCACCCGTCGTCTAAAATCTTGGCCATGCATTCAGTTCACGTAGCTGAAGTTGGAGCCGCACCATTGCATAATGAACGCACACACATGCACACAAGGGTCAACATGGTGCAGTGGTTTGAGTGTTGGACTAGGATTCTGGAGACCAGGGTTTGATTCCCAGCTTGGCCCACTGGGTGAACTTGGCCAAGTCATAGTCTCTCAGCCTCAGTGGAGAGCAATGGCTACCCCCTCAGAAAATATTTTGTCAGGAAAATCCTGTTATAGGCTTGCCTTGAGTTGTCATACACTGGATACAACTTGAAAGCACATGACAACATCTATCTATCTATCTATCTATCTATCTATCTATCTATCTATTAGCTGCAACTGGTGCCTTCCATATCAGTCAGGTGGTGAATCTATTCCAGGTTTTGCTAATATTAAAGGAACTGAGCAAGGCGCTGAGTCTATCCAGGCTTCGGAACCATGGACAGATCCTTTTAAACCTGGAAAACCTGGAGAGGCTTCCCTGCCCAACTGACTTGGGAGCTACCAACAGTCACTGATTTCGGACATATGAGATCATTAACTGAACTCAATGGCTGGCTTTTGAAAGATGATTTCTTTGTTTTCCAAACCCAGGATTGAGAGAGGCCAGAATAATCAGTGGACATCCCTTCCATCCTCTAGTGACCAAGAAGAATGAGCTGTGCTTCAGAAAAAGAAAACCACTGTTTGGCTGCCTGGTGGCTATTTTCTCTCTCTTATATAAAAAAGAAAAGAACAATAAAGACATTGCCTGTGATGGCTGCTTGCCTCGTTTATGTGTCATGGAAGTTGTGTAGCAAATGGCACCACCAGGACCATATTTCACTTGAGAAGAAGGGAAATGGTTGCAAAGAGATTTCTTTTTTTTGTCACCTCTTCTCTTTCCCTCTTGCTCCCTTCCCTACTGAGAGAAAACAGAATTTGCCAGAGAGAAAGAGAGAAAACCCTCCTGCCTCCTCTTCAGCAGCCTGAATAAACAAGCTGAATGCCTCCGATAGGATTTGTTTCTTCCCCTTAAAAAAGCACCCCTACAACCCAGTGCCAGGGCAGGCAAGAGGCATGGCGGGATTATTTTTAAAACCTTTCATTCCTCTACGTTCAAAGAGGCATCCCTTGTTATTCTAACACATTCCACGGCGCATGGCTTCAAAGGAAGAGTCGAAATAAAAAAAGTCTTGAAATTTTAAAAAAGACTCATTGATGAGCAAATGGACCCATAGAGGTTTATAGGCTCCAAAGAGGCAGTTAGACTCCATGGTTAGGGAAAGAAAATCACACACACACACACACACACACACACCCCTTGCACAGTATAAAAACAGAACTTTGATAGCAGAATTCACAAGGGATAAAGCTATTAATGACTATTGACCATGGTTAAAGCTACACTGCATAATTAATACAATTTGGCGCTGCTTTTTAACTGCCAAGTCTCCATTCTGTGGAATGCTGGGATTTGTAGTTTTGTGAGATATTTAGCTTTCTCTGTGAGAGAGTTCTCGTGCCCCAACAAACTACATCCCATCCTGGATTCGCCCCTTTTCACTTGCTGCCCCTCACTCCTGGAACCTTCTTCCCCCGTGAGACACAAGAGCCATCACTTCTTTAACCAGCTTCAAAACGGAGTTGAAAACCATCCTGTTCAGAGAAGCCTTCCCAGGCATTGCATAACTGTCGCTTACTATTTGATGTTCTTTTGGTGCCTGTTTATCAAACCATTTCCTGTATTGCTATGTATTGTATATGCATTATCCTACTAGAGAGTATGTATTTTCCCTGGATAATGATTAACCTTCCATTTTGAAGCCAAGCCCTTCCTCCAGTCCATCTGCCTTGGTCCAGGCCTCGGAGGTAGAGAGGAACTGCTGGACCTCTTACCCTCTCCCTCCACCACTCCCTTCTCCTTCTGTGTCATGTCTTTCTAGGCCCCATTCATACTGGCCTAAAAGACATGGAGGGAACTGGGATGATCCGGATGCCCCTCCCCCGAATCGCTCCGTTAGCAAGTGCCCACTACAAATTGAAATCGAATGCGTTTTGACAGAAAGGACCACTCCAGCCCTGAAGCCAGAAGCCAGAGCCACGCAGCTAGCTCCCCTCCCATTGGGACTCAAGGCAGAGGCACAGAGGCAGCAGCAGCAGCAGCTGAGGAAAGGGGGTGTGGGCTGGGTGAGACATTATACCCTCCCCCAAACACTCCCTCCACGGAAGACCACTCCACCCTGAAGCCAGCAGCAGCTTTCCCTCACCATTGGGACTCAAGGCAGAGGCAGAGGCAGCAGCAGCAGCAGCTGAGGAAAGGGGTGTGGCTTTGGGTGAGACATTTATACCCTCCCCAAACACTCCCTCCAGGAAGACCACTCCAGCCCTGAAGCCAGCAGCTAGCTTCCCCTCACCATTGGGGCTCAAGAAGAGGCAGAGGCAGCAGCAGCAGATGAGGAAAGGGGGTGTGGCTTTGGGTGAGACATTTATACCTCCCCAAACACTCCCTCCAGGAGACCACTCCCGCCTGAAGCCAGCAGCTAGCTTCCCCTCACCATTGGGACTCGAGGCAGAGGCAGAGGCAGACGCACAGCTGCGAGGGAAAGGGGGTGTGCTTTGGGTGTGAGACATTTATACCCTCCCCAAACACTCCTCCGGAAAGACCACTCCAGCCCTGAAGCAGCAGCTAGCTTCCCCTCCCATTGGGACTCAAGGCAGAGGCAGAGGCAGCAGCAGCAGCTGAGGAAAGGGGGTGTGGCTTTGGGAACAAGCACCCCCGCGGGACTCCTCTGGGACCTTGTGGCCCACTGGCCTTGGAGTTTGGCGGCCAGTTTGGGCGTGCGGGGCACTTTAAGGACCATCTGGGGGGAAGTTTGGGAGGAGCCCCGCCAGGTGAGAGCGGCGGGGAAAAAAGCCGGGGAACCGGACCCTCCCGACACGCCCCCTTC
>NC_056522.1:379509821-379526041 GCF_019175285.1 Sceloporus undulatus
CCTCTGCTCCTTCAGTGGCCATAGAGGGGTGGGGGGAGGATAGGGATGCGGGGGGTGCCTGGGCCGGGGATAACACCTCGGCGGGCGGAGCTCCGATCGAGGTTGTGTGGGGCAGGGGGAGGTATGGCGGTGGGAGAAGGGACTTGCGTTCCAGGGGAAGGCGTGATCGATGCATCATATCTATCTCGCCTTCCTGTCCCCCTCCCAGCCTGAAGGACCTGAGGGTCACTCCAACCGTGCCACAAACCCTGTCGCTGCTCCTGTGCAATGCCAGGTCGGTTAACAATAAGACCCACATCCCCCAGGATCTACTGGAGGACTCGAAGTGCGACCTGGCTTGCATTACCGAGACCTGGCTGGGGCCTGAAGGGGATGCTGTGTGGGCTCAGGCCCTGCCAGCTGGGTTCTCGGTGAAGGACCAGCGCAGGTTAGGGGGGGGGGGGGGGGGTGTGGCCTTCATATGCCAAGATTGATAAAGAGATCGATCACAGACTAGCAAAGGCATACAGTGCATTTGAAAGGCTTCACAAAAGAGTCTGGAGTAACAAACACTTGAGGTGAAGCACAAAAATCAGTGTGTATAGAGCCATTGTACTGTCTATTTTCCTTTATGGGTCTGAAACATGGGTCACCTATCGCCAACACCTACGACTCCTCGAACGCTTTCATCAGCGCTGTTTGTGCACAATTCTAAATATAAACTGGACTGACTATGTGATGAATAGTGCTGTCCTTGAGCAAGCAGGGATCACCAGCATTGAAGCCATGCTATTGTGGACGCAGCTGCGCTGGGCAGGACACGTTTCTAGGATGAAGGACCATCGCCTCCCAAAAATAGTATTCTACGGTGAACTCGCCACGGGTCAGCGTAAGAGGGGTGCCCCAAAGAAGAGATACAAGAACTCCCTGGAACAACATCTCAGGCTAGGCCAAATTGATCACCAACAATGGTCCGCCCTGGCCTCGCACCGGGAGGCATGGAGACGCACTATCCACGATGCTGCAGTCTTTTTCGAAAGCTCACGGTGAACAAGTCTCGAAGAGAAACGACAACGCAGAAAGAACCGCAACCCGGAAACAGCACCCAAGGAGACTTTCTGCTGTGCTTTTTGCAACTGGACTTTTTAAATCTCAGATTGGCCTTTTTAGTCATCAACGCGCTTGTAGAAAGCATGGGATGAGTCCTTCCTGAATCTTCATTTGCGAAGAAAAGCCACATCATGAGAAGATATGATTCACTAGAAAATACTATAATTCTTAGAAAAACACAGGCAGTACAAAGAAAGGAACACCTGATAGGGTCAGTCAAGATGGATAGGCTTAGTCAGACATGGCCCTGTGTTTGCAGGAACTGAGCAGGTCCGTTGAGTATAGGGAGTCTTGACGTTGCCTCATTCACATGGTCACCAGAAGTCAAAGTTGGCTTGTAGGCAGTTAAGAAAAACATCCAGGGTCCTGAACCCTACTCAGGGAACTGCATCCTGGAGCTCACTGCCTCACTGTTGTCAGAGTTACTGCTGGCCTCAAAGCTGGAAGTGGAGACAAGAAGAAGTCAGTATCACTAAAGCTAGGATTCCACTTGCTGAGCTTTGAAGAATGAAGTATCATAATCAGTGCCACAAAGCCGAAGGTAAACAGTGGAAGAAAACAGGGATTATCCTGGGTTTATAGAACATCATCAAGTTCAAATTTACCCAGATGATGAGTAATATAATTGGGGATTTAGGCAAATCTATTGCTAATGGTTTCTTTTATAGATAACCTTTCCCTCTAAGAATGAGATTAAAAGGGGAGTGAGGGTTTGGCTTTGTTAATTAAAGTCAAAAAGTGATTTGAGGGGCAATTGAATCCCCAAATATTGCACTGTTTAATGGATGCAGCAACATGCCCTTGGTTTATTCCTGCTGCTGTAGTCTTGCAGGTTTACAAGGCCAGCTTTCCTGTTTTGTGAAAAAAAGTATAATTACTTTGCCATAACTGCATGTATTTGGAAATAAGTCAGCACTCCCCCATACAGTGCAGCTGCATTAAGAAAGTCTGCTCTTTCGGCTGCAACTCACTGTGTGGAAGATTATAGTCTGATCCTCACACGGTCCTTTGCTAGGGATGAGCCTGGAATCTTTCCCACAAGATGTAGGCTTTCCCCTTGTTTGAATTGCCCAGACTGGATGCAGAGCAGAGGCAATTTGCATCCCAAAACCTGCACATTGTTAGACACCTGCAGAGACACACAGTAAATGATGCCCATTTGAAAAGGTGAGCTAGGAACATGAACACTATTTGCAATAAATATTCCATTTGTTACGAGGGAAATCACAATCTCTGTGTGAGTTCCCATCGCCAGGGTGAGAGCCAAGTAATGCTTTGTTTTCTAGCAAGCTTTTTGTAATTTGCTCAAAAATGCCTCTGCTGAAAAGTATATTGCTGACTGCCCTCAGTCTGACTTCAGCTTATAGTGACCTTATGAACATTTGTTGTTGTGTGTCTCCAAGTCATTTCTGACTTATGGCAACCCTAAGGTGAAGCTATCATGGGGTTTTCTTGGCAAGATTTGTTCAGAGGAGGTTTGTCATTGCCTTCCCCTGAGGGACTTGCCCATGCATGGGACTTGCCCAAGGCCACCCAGTGGGTTGTCATGGCCAAGCAGGGATTTGAATCCTGGTCTTCAAAGTCATAGTCCAACAGTCAAACCACTACTATAAGAAGAGACTTCCAAGTCTCTCTGTCATCAACCATTTTGCTCAGGTCTTGCAAACTCAGGGCAGCCTTAATGGCTTCCTTTCTTGAGTCTATCCATTTGGAATGGGATCTTCCTCTTTTCCTGCCGCCTTCCATGTTGTCAAGCATTATTGTCTTTTCCAGTGAGTCCTGTCTTCTCATGATGTAGCCAAAGTATGACAGCCTCAGTTTAGTCATCTTGGCGGCTTCTAGGGAGAGTTTGGGCTTGATCTGTTCTAGAACCCGTCTGCTGTCTTTTTATCACCTCACTGTATCCGTAGAACTCTTCCCCAGCACCACATCTAAACTGAGTGGATTTTCTTCCTATCAGCTTTCTTCTAATGCCCTGTCTCTATCTGATTCAATAAACACACTTCATGGATGAAACCAGAAAGAGTTTATTGAAGAAGATCAGCACAGTAGCACATCCTATGAGTAAACAAGCCAAGTTTCACTTCTCCAGATCCACACTTCTCCTCTTCCCTTTTAACAATCCATTCCCATGGAGAGCTAGGAACTCTCTGGTCTTGGTTCACACAAAACAATCCCCTGCAGCTTCTTACCCCTGATACCCAAGCTCCCAACATGGCTACAGCATGGATAAGCAGGCCTGACTTTAACATAGCAGAGGGAGCAATGAGGGACAACTCCAACACTGTCCAGCTTTCACAACAATATATAGAGATGGAAAATACAATGGCCCGGGCCATACTAACTTTAGTATTCAATGATCATTGAATCATAGAATCATGGAGTTGGAAGAGACCTCAAGGGCCATGAAGTCCAATCCATTTCTGCCATACAGGAAGACTCAAAGCACTTGTGACAGATGGCAGTTAAAGTGGTATCAAACTGGATGATTTCTACAGTGCCGATTCAGCCAATGTTGTCTTTTTCATTGATGCTTTTTGTTTAGGTTTTTAATGTGAGATGGGGAGGAAAGTGCCAGATTTTCTATGTATTTGCAGGACCGTTTGTGCCTTCAAAGATATTGCATTGATTCTCTTGGGGGAGGCACTCTTGTTATATAAAAGCACCAACCAACACCGCACCCTCTCTGTATCATTTGCAGGACAAACAGCCTGAGATATATGGTTCCAATTGGCTTTTGGGTTTTTTCTCCACTGCTCACAATGGAATGGAAAACCTGACTTGTGTGCCATTTCGGTGTCATCTTGAAGCGAAATGGAACAGGAGCCCATCTCTTCCTCTTTCCTCTGTTTCATAGCCATTATGTCTTGGAAGCTGGCCAATGATTCCCCTTCTCAACGTTGCAGGAAAGATAGATTGGGCACAGAAAAGAGGCTGCAGCCACTGAGAAATATTTGTTTCTGAAATATTCCCCCATTGTTTCCTTTTATTTCTTCGTGAATGTGCAACCGGCGCCAACATTGCCATCATTCTGCAGATTGTTCATTGCGTTTCCGTTGAAGGTTTTGAAGATTTACGAAGGGATCCCCTTCTGTTTCCCCCTCCCTCCAAGCAGCAGTCCAGGGGAACAGATTAACTCATCACTGGTGAATCATGTTGCTACATAACGGGAGACAAATTCACTTTTTTGGGCTTCCTCCAGGCAATGCTGGTTTATAAAAAGCATGTCTTGATTGCAGTAAGCAGAAGTGCAGACAAGAATTTATTTGATCTGAGGTATATTTGCGGCAAGAGACCAAGGAAACAGTGAGGGCTGATGTTCAATAGGGATGGTAAAATCCTAACAATAAAAAGACAGGGCTGCTCAATATCTGTTTTGCTTCAGTTTCCCCCCTAAAAGAGGATGCTGCATCAGCAGAGATCTTGGCAAGGGATCTGTATTGCAAATCAAGACTGACGGGAAGTTAGTCAGAAATCACTTAACTAACCTGAATGAATTCAAACTGCAGGATCAGATGAACAAAGTACAGGGGAAACTTGCTGATGTACTCTCTGAAACCCTGGCCATTGTTTTTGAGAAATCATGGAGATCTGATGAGGTGCCAGAGGACTGGAAATGAGCAAACATTGCCCCTCTCTTCAAAGAAGGCAAAGAAGCAGATCCAGAGACTACAGGCGAGTCAGGAAAAATATTAAACCAGATTATACAGGAGTCTCTTTGCAAGTATCTTGATGACAAGTAGGAGCTAGCATGGGTTTGTCAAGAACAAATCCTGCCAAACCAACCATATATATATATATATATATATATATATATATATATGAATAATCTACTAAACTAGGTTGCTAGTTTAGTAGATGGTGGGAATGCTGTGGCTCTCATTTACCTAGATTTCAGCAAAGTATTCTTCGTTCTTTGATTAGCAAATTGATTCATTGTGGAATAGAATTAGATGGATTCATATTGAAAGAGTTGTCATCAGAGGCTGTGCTTCAAATTGGAAGGAGGTCTTGTCGAGCGCCAAAGGGATCTGTCCTGGGGTTGACGCTTTTCAATATTTGTATCAATAATTTAGATGATGGGGTAGAGGGAATCCTTACCAAATGTGTGAATGATACAAAACGTGTTTTGTATCATTCAGAAGCTAACACATTGGAAAATATGAACAGAATTCAAAAGGACCTTGATAAACTAGAAAACTGGACTGAAATTAATACAACGAAATTCAACAGAGACATATGCAAAATTCTCCATTTAGGCTACAAAAACCATATGCAAAAGTATTGGAAGGGAGATTCTTAAATAAATAAATAAATAAATAAATGTATGTGCGAAGGACCTTGGGATTATTGTGGATCATCAGTCGAACATGAGCCAGCCGTTTGATGCTGCAGCAAAGAAGGTGAATGCTGTTGTAGCCTGCATTAATATAAATATAGTTTCCAAGTCAAGAGAAATAACAGTTCCCTATATTCTGTGCTGGTCAGGCCTCATCTGGCGTCCTGCATTCAGTTCTGGATGCCTTGTTTTAAGAAGGCGAGAGACATGTTAGAATGAGTTCAGAGAAGGGCAACAAGAATGATAATTGATGTGGAGAATAAAACAGATGAAGTAAGTTTGAAGGAGCTGGGCATGTTCAGGTTGTTGAGGAGAAGATTGAGGGGTGACATTATTTTCCTCATTAAATATTTCAAGGGCTGGCAGAGAAAGGAGGGTGCAACCCTGGTCTCTGCTGCCTCAGAGGTAGGACCAGTTGTACTTATAATGGTTACACAGTGCACCCTTGGCTTATGCGGGGAATCCGTTCCAGACCCCCCCCCGCATAAGCCAAATATCACATATGCTCGAGCCCCATTCACTTGAATGGGGCTCATGCATGTGGCAGTGTGGCATCAGCACGCGTGCGACATGGGGCTATGCCCCATTCATTTGAATGGGACGTGCCTCCCCTTGCGCCCCGTGTGCTCCTGCATGCTCCCATGCAGCTTTACGCAGGTTTGAGCCTATGTTCAAACCTGTGTATAGCATGCCTGTGTATGACGCGGGTGCACTGTATAGCACAATAAGTTTCGACTGAACATTAGAAAGAACTTCTCAACTGTGAGAGTGCTTCATCAGTGGTTGCTACAAACGCACATCTTACATAACTGTGCTTCTGCAATCTTGAATTGAATAGAGATGTTCATTTTTTCTGCTGCTTCAGAGATTGAACATGAACCAATGGATTCAAATTACAAAGGAATCCACAACAACAACAGCAACAACAACAACAACTACTACTACTACTATAAGAGCTGCTCAATAGTGGAAAGGACTGCCTGGGAGGCTGGTGCACTCCCCCTCTTTGGAGGTCTTTAAATGGAGGTTGGATGACTGCCGCTCTGGAGTGTTTTCATTGTGTTTTCCTGCATGGCAAAGGGTTGGACTACATGACCATTGTGGTCCCTTCCAACACTAAGATTCTGTGATGCTATGATTCATTGATTTGGTGGTCATGGTGCGAAACAGTTTGCTGGACTAGATAGGCATTTTGTCTCATCTAGCTACATTCTTCTTGTCTTTTCAGGCATGTGAGACATTCAACCTACCCAGGGCTGCCATTTTTAATATTTGCAACAAGACCCCCAAAACCGTGTGTGTTTGTTCACTCGTTTCTGTCCAAGAGCGTTCATTTGACCAACATTTCCCTTGCTGAAAAAATGGAATGTTTGGCTGATATTCTAAATTCCAGCAAAGCCAGTGTTTGCAAATCCCGCATAATAGACTTTTATCGCACACAGTAGAGAGCCTTTCCCCCCTTTCCCTGAACACATTTTTAATAGTCTCCAGACAGTTTCAGAAGATTAACAGGAGTTGCCATAAAAGCACTCTTTAAATTAAAAAACCCCTAGCATTTATTTTAACAGCTTTGTGCAAGTTTATCCCCCCCCCCCACCATCCTTGCCAGCCCCATGGAAGACTGAGCAGATGATGTTTTATAGGACTCCCAAGCAACAAACCTCTTTTCTCTGTCTCTCCATTTTGCTCTTGCCCTCTTTTCTTATTTCTCCAATCTTATAATGTAGAAGTTTCCTTATCTGCATTTCAATGGGGTTTAACAAAAGCCATGACATTTAACAGACTGGGCCGACAGTAGACAACCCCATAAAAACACCTTGCAGGAGCATTAATAAAGATTGCATTGAGCAAGTTAACTTAATGCTGCAGGTGATAACAAAAGAGGCTCTCCATCTTTGCTGGAGATCTGCATTTTATAATTAAAGGGTATCTCCTCCATGCAGAGCTGAGAAGGGAGCCACATATATATTTATCTAGATCCTCCCATTATATGGTTCCCTTGAATACCTTGCTCACAGTGCATCAGAGAGAAGAACGTAATAATTTTACATTTACGTCCCTAGGCCTTCCATTCTGTTTCAGGCGTGACATAGAGTAATTTCTTAAAAGTGTGTGACTGAGTCCATAGAAGTCATAGAAATCATAGAGGTGGAATGGACCCCAGAGAATATCAAATTCAAAACCTTTCTCAGTGCAGTTTCTCCAGCTAAGGCATCCCCAGCTGCAGGTAGCAGTCCAGCCTCTTTTTGAAGACATCCAGAGGAGACCTCACCACCTCTTTAGGGAATGCTTTCTGTAGATGATATGCTCTTATTCTTAAGGAGTTCCGTCTCACGTTCAATCAAAATCTACTTTCTTGTACCGTTAGATCTGGCCCTAGCCTTTGGAGCAGCAGAGAACAAACCTGCCCCCTCTTCTCTCTGGGACGGCCCTTGAGATATTTAAAGAGGGCCATCATGTAACTGCTCATTCTCCTCTTCACCAGACTGAACATGCCCAGCTCCTTTAACTTCTCCTCATATCATAGAATCATAGAATCCTAGAGTTGGAAGAGCTCTCCAGAGTTGATCCAGTCCAACCCCTTTCTGCCATCCAGGCATTCCTGAGAGATGGCCATCCAGCCTCTGCTTAAAAACCTCCAAAGATCCCACCATACTTTGTGGCAATGTCTTCCACTGTTGAATAGCTCTTATCATCAGGAAATTCTTCCTGTTTTGTTCTCCATACTTCTTATCATCCTTGTTGATCTTCAACTTGTCTGTATCCTTTCCTAAAAACGAGATATCCAGAATTGAACACAGTACTCCAGATGAGGCCAAACTAGGGCAGAATAAAGTAGGACTATGACTTCCTTGAGAGCCAGCATGATCTAATGGTGAACATTGGACTATGGCTATGACTCTGGAGATCAGGGTTCGAATCCCCACTTAGCCATGGAAACCCACTAAGTGACATTAGCAAGTCACACACTCTCAGCCCCAGAAAAACCCTTAGGGTCATCATAAGTTGGAAATGACTTGAAGGCACAGAGTAACAAGAACAACAATGACTTTCCTTGTTTTGGAAATGATGGTTCTGCTAATGCAGAAGCTTTCATAGGCTAGGTCTGTTTCCTAGATGCATGGAGGTTCCATGCATCTGAGGAAGTAGGTCAACTCTATGAAAGCTTATGCTTACGCTATAATTTCTTTTGCACAATTAATAATAATAAATAATAATAATAATAATAATTATCTCACTGAGGAATTTGCCCTGGGTGGAACTGGGTTGAATTTGGTAAGCCAGCACTGAATCTCCCCAGAAAGAAGTTCCCACTACCTTTATCTTGATCAGTGCAATTTGCCTTGCTGAAGATCACATTTGCAGTGGTGCTTTAAAATGGAGCCTCCTTTGTTTTCAATCAAATTCACTTCCACTTCCATCAAAGGTGACGTGTCCTACAACTATTGGCCAATGGAATGGGTGCTTTCCCCCTCCTTTAAAAAAACAACTGGCAGCAGCGTTCGCATATTCTGTCAACTTGTGTGTGTATGTGAATATGTTGTGTGCCTTTGGGTTGTTTCAGATTCCCTCCCCTTTGCATCCTCTGTTTTCCCTCCGTTTCCCACACATATGTAGCACAAGCATTCACACAGTATCAATTTGCCAAATTGAAAGGGAAACATATGTAGCACAAGCATTTGCATATTCTCTCTCTCACACACACAAAATAATGTTTTTAAAATGCCACTTGCAAAGTGAGGTGCCGTGCCGGCAGCAAGCAAACGAAAGGGAAATGTAGCACAAGCAGACACATCCTATCAATATATGTCAGTGTGTAGCACAAGCATTCACATAATCTGTCAAAAATTAAAAAATTACAAAAAAAGAGAAAAGCAGCTTGCAAAGCGACTGGTGCGAGAAAGGAGGCATGTTCCTCCCGCTGCCCACCCTCTGACCTAAATCCCTCCCCTGAACTTCACCCGATCATGACCAGGATCAAGTTCACATTTCCCGGCAGCAGGGAAGAAACGGGTTTTCCAAAAAGAAACAGGAAATAGTCCACTTTTGGAAAATCCGCTCTAAGGGGGATTTGCCCTTGATCTGGTGTGCAAGACCCTGATCCGGATGTGTAAAAACCAGCGCCAGTGGGAACTTCCCACTTTTAATCCAGGTTGCAATTTGGTGCAAAAGGTAGTCTGAATGGCCCTATGTCTCAAAGGCACTACAAGATACTTTTACATACTGATAGTCCAGACTAACATGGTGATGTCTCTGAATTCTTTTTCTGTTCCCAGGATGTCTCTTTGTGTGTTCTTGCTGCTTAAAGACTGGAAATCTAGGAAGAAGAGACCTGAAGCCATTTGAGTTGGAGGTAAGGATGCAAATCTTCTTAATTTGGTTCTTCTAGGAAGCAATGAGAAATTTTAGCATTTTTTTCTTGTGCAAAAAAGAATTCAAAAACTGCACAGTTTGAGACGTATCAGTGCAGAATTCACATATGATTTCTTTAGATATAAAAATAACCCATAATGTTTCTGTGCTGGAAACAGCATCTTTTCTAAAAAATAAAAAATAAAAAAAATGCAATGTCCAAATTTTGCATAGACTAATACCTGAAAATTCCCATCCCTCCAGGATTATCCTTGTCAGGGTTGAACAACAGTCAAGAAACACATTTTTTTGAATATGTGGCCCATGAACTGGACTTTCTCCATGTCTGTTCCTCAAGGAAAGGGCTGAGGAAGGAACACAGGAGTTGATTCAAAATCTATCCAATTATTTTTAAATAATGGTGTTAAGGTACTTATTGACTGGTTTTTTAAAAAAATATGTATTGGTTTTATATGCCATTATATATGTTTTATCTAAAACCATGTACAGGTTGAGTCTCCTTCAGCCAAGACTCCCAAATCCAAAATATTCTAAAATCCAAAACTGTCCACATGGGTGGCTGAGATAGTGACACTTTTGCTTTCTGATGGTTCAGTGGACACAAACTTTGTTCCTTGCACAACAATAATGAAAGATATTGTGGAGAAAATTACCTTCAGGCTATGTGTATAAGGTGTATACGTAACATAAATGAATTTCATGTTTAGACTTGGGTCTCATCTCCAAGATATCTCATTGTTGTTGTTGTTTCTTCAAGTCAACTCCAATTCATGGCGATCCTTGGATGAAACATCGTCAAGACCCCTGTCCTTCACTACACTGCTTAGGTTTTGTAGATACATACCCATGTCCTCTCTGCTTGTGTCCATCCATTTGATGCGTGTTCTTTCTCTCTTTCAGCTGCCCTCTACCTTTCTCAGCATTATTGTCTTTTCTCATGAATCATGCCTTCTAATGATGTGGCCAAAGTATAACAATCTTAATTGAATCATGTTGGCTTCCAGGGAAGGTTCAGGATCTGTTCAAGAGCTCATTTGTTTGTCTTTTTGGCTGTCCACGGTACCCTCAGCACTCTTCTCTAGCACCACATTTCAAATGTATTGATTTTCTTTCTGTTGGATCTCTTCTCTGTCCAGCTCTCACATATGCAAATATCCCAAAACCTGAAAATTTCTAAAAACAAATAAAAATCTGATGCCAAGCATTTTGGTTGAAGGGGAATCAACCTGTATAGCAATAGCAATAGCAAGTACATTTCTATACAGCTTGTCGGTGCACTTAAGCACTCCCTAAGCAGCTGACAATGTGTAAGCTAATTGCCCCCAACAAGCTGGGTATTCATTTTACTGACCTCAGAAGGATGCAAGCCTGAGTCAAGCTTGAGCCCTTGGCTGGTATTGAACTTGCAACCTTGTGGTTTGTGAGAGAGTGGCTGCAGGACAGGCATTTAACCACTGCACCATCAGGCCTCCTGTATATATGCAGAGAGATCTTTCGGGACCTTTGAGACTAACTGAAAGAAAGACATTGGCAGCATGAGCTTTCGTAGACTTATTTCTACTTCCTCAGATGAGGAAGTAGACTCAAGGCTATGCAAGCTCATGCTTCCAATGTCTTTCTTTCAGTTAATCTCAAAGATGCTACAAGATCTCTCTATATACTGATTCCACATACTAACACGACTATGGGCCCAAACCGATACGCCAAAATAAAGCTGCTTCGGGTCACTTTGGAGGTATGCTGTTTAAATGACACATGCATCTTAAGAGGCCAGAAGCTGTGCCAAAGCTGTGTTCCTGTCCTTAGGACTGGAGCGTAGTTTTGGTGCGGCTTCCGGCCTCTTAGGGCACATGCATAATTTAAATAGCATATTTCCAAAGTGACCCGAAGCAGCTTTATTTTGGCCTGTCTGTTTGGGCTCATAATCTTTGAATTCAACCTGTATATAGTTTTATATGTGTTGTATTGTTTGTTGTTGTTCCCTGCTTCAATCCACAGAGAAAGGCAGGCAAGAAATAAATATTACTGTTATTATTAGTAGTATTAACATTACTATTAAAGTGGGAAAGCTGAGTTGGCAGCTCAGTTTGGAGGAAGTGAGTTTGATACTGCTTTCTGCCTGACTACCGGAGGAGCCCCAGTGTAATAAAGGGCAGTAGGGAATTGCCTACCAAGCTGAAAACTTCAAGAGGTTTGCAGAAATGTCACTCTCTCAGCCAATTAGCCCTGCTAACCCTTTGGTCCTGGCCAGGGACCCTCCGTGGTTCTGTCTGCTGCTCAGCATCTGGCTTTGGATCAAAGGGAAGGGCCCTCGTTGTCAATATCCTTCTCACCCCCTCCAGCAACTTGGTTACTGCTTCAAAAAAAGACACCTTTGCCATTTCAGCTCTTTTCTCTCTCTTTGCCACTTTGAGCTCTCCTTCCTAGGGAAGCATCTCTCTTTCTCCAAGCCAGCAAGTCAGTCTTCAGGCTAGATCTCAGTTGCTAGATCTGACATAGAAGCATAGGATCATAGAACTGGAAGAGGCACCAAGGGTCATCTGGTCCAACCCTGTATTCCATCTTTGTCCCATCCGCTAGAGAAGCAGAAAAGAAGGTCACTCCATCTTCCATCTGACAGACCTCCAGCTATCTGAAAACAGCCAGCATAAATTGCCACTCAGTTTCCCTACCAGACCCTTTCTCTTCTCCTGGCCTCCCTCCTCTGGTCACGCTTCAGATCTTGTAAGTAGTTTCTACAAGGCTGTGGAAACATGGAAATATGACATGCCTGTTTTCAGGCTTCCAGCAGAGCATTGGTGGGAATTCTGCAGCCTTCTAGATGTTATTAGACTGCAGTTCTGAACAGGCTTCATCTCTGGTGGCTGTTATGTGTCTTCAGATTGACTGTGACTGATATGTGTCTGTAGCTCAGTTTTAGAGGTGTTGCACAATGCAGGACTTTGGTTGCAAAACATAGCAAATAAGTTGCAAAATGTGGCACAGATTTGGGGGCAATTCCAAAATTTGGGATTCATAATCTTGGGATGTATGTGACTGGATGAGGGAAAACTGACTCAAGCTGAATCCAGGTAAGACGGAGGTACTTGCTATAGGAACCCCGAATCAAGGAATGGAGTTGTGTCAGCCAGTTCTGGATGGGCTCACACTTCCCTTGAAGGATTCTGTTCGCAGCTTGGGGGTGCTTCTTGACTCGTCGCTTCAACTGACAGCTCAGGTGGATGTGACAGTCAGGAGCGCCTGCTATCACCTTCTTTTGATACGCCAACTGTGCCCCTTCCTGGAGCCGAGGGACCTAGAAACAGTAGTACATGCACTGGTAACCTCTCGATTGGACTTCTGTAATGCGCTCTACTTGGGGCTACCTTTGTGCCAAGTTCAGAAACTTCAGCTGGTACAAAATATGGCAGCCAGATTGATCACGGGAACCTCTAGGAATGACCATATAACACCGGTCTTGAAGTCCCTGCACTGGCTGCCTATTAGTTTCCGGGCAAAGTACAAGGTGTTGGTGATTACCTTTAAAGCCCTACATGGCTTGGGCCCAGAGTACTTGAGGGAACACCTTCTTCCCCTAAGGTCCTCTGGAAGAAATCTACTACAGCCAAAAAAATCTAGGCTAACATCAGTTTCCCAGAGGGCCTTTTCTACAACTGCTCCTAAACTATGGAACGACCTGCCGGAGGAGATCTGTCACATTTCCACTCTGGTAGCTTTTAAGAAAGCACTCAGGACGGATCTCTTCCGGCAGGCCTTTCCAACCTAGTTACCCTCCCCAGATATAGAGATATTTGTCCCCTCATTTGTCTATTCTTCCCCGCCTATGTTTCTGCCTTTTTAAAAAATGTTTTTAATGTTTTTATACTATTATTGTTTAATTCTGTTTTAGTACTGGGAATGGGGGGCAGTAGGTCTAGGGTTTGATTTTTAACTGTATTGTAATTGATGTATTTTATTGTTGTAACCCGCCCGGATTCTTCGTGATTGGGCGGGCTATAAATAAATCTTTATTATTATTATTATTATAAAGAAGGGAAGGAGGGATTACTAATTTTAATTTTTACACCTGAAAAAAGGTTCAAATTTCTCATTTACTTTTTCCTCAGCAGGTCTAAGAACATGCAGGAAGACACTCACTGTTCAAGCACTTCTTATGACAATTGGCCACCCAGCCTCTGTTTAAAAACCACCAAAGAAGGAAACTCCACCACTTTCTGAGGCAGTGTCTTCCAGTGTTGAACAGCTCTTACCATCAGGAAGTTCCTCCTAATGTTTAGGAAGGCTCTCTTTTCCTGTAGCTTATTATTATTATTATTATTATTATTATTATTATTATTATTATTATGCTTTATTTATATAGCGCTGTAGATTTGCACAGCGCTGTACATACAAACAATAAAATAGATAGGAGTAAACCTGCCCATGACGTACAATCTAAGAAATAGTAGCATAATACATATAAATAATACATAACAATACAGGAAAGGGTTCAATAAAACAGGCAACAAATTAAAAACGTCAGACAGCAAATAATAGTCACGCAATGCCTGGGTTTGCTTCTCTGAACAGGATGGCCTTCAACAGGATGGCCTTGAAACTAGTTAGAGAAGTGATGACCCATGTTTGTGGGGAAGGAGGTTCCAGGAGTAGGTTGAATCCATTGCTCCATGTCCTATTCTCTAAAGCAGCAGAAAACAAGCGTGCTCCAGCCTCAATATGACATCCTTTGAAATACTTAAATGTGGCTATCATGTCACCCCACAACTTTCTCTTTCCCAGGTGAAACATACCCAGCGTCCCAAGCTGCTCCTCATAGGGCTTAGTGGTTTCCAGACCTTTCATGATTGATTGTGTAATCCTGAATACTGGATGGCCCTTGTGGTCTCTTTCAGCTCTATGATTCTATGGTTATGTTGGTTGTTCTCCTCTGGACATGCTCCAGCTTGTCAACATCCTTCTTGAATTGTGGTGCCTAGAACTGGACATGCTGAACAGCAACCAGTAGACATAGCCTCTTGCTTTACAGGGGTACATAATCTCACCATGTTATTATCTATTGACACCACCAAAAACCAGTGCAGTTATTTTTAGGATGCAGAATGAAATGTTCTCCAAGGATTTTGGACAGCGATTCCCATTGCTCAATCACAGTTCCACACTCATTTCTGCCATTTGGCAGGAAGCATTTCCATCACAGGACTGCTTCGTTCTTCACTGCCCGGGTCAGCTATATTGACATGCCTATATATATATATATATATATATATATATATATATTAAAAACAAAATTTGGAGATGTAGTAGAAAGTCTGACAGTCATTTCTGGTGTTTCAAAGATAACGGCTGTTTTGCAAGAGGGCATCGTTCCAGCTTAGCTGGCAAAAAATATGGGCCATTTGTGAAATTAATCCATGAAGTGTAATTGGCTTCATATATTTTCCCTTGAAATGGTAATAAGTGTTAATAAAATCTGGAGCTTCGTTTTGACAAGTCCCTCGCCCACATGATTCTGCATTTTTTTTTTAAAACAGCTTTTTCAGGATTAAAGGTGAGCAGATTTATTTAGAAAGTAAAAATAAAACCCACGAAAAACATCCCTACATAATTCTTTGAATTATAAATGCATGCCCAGAAATAGTTGCTCAATCTGCTCCTCTATTGTATGTTTTCATTGTATTCTATTGGCTGGAACCCTGTTGGTTAACCCCAACTAGAATAGACCCTTGGAATCAACTGTTGGATTTGGGTGTTAACACTTAGGTAAATCTTTTTGATTCTATGGGTCTACTCCAGTTTGAGAGCTAGCATAGTGTTGTGCTTTGAGCATTGGAGTACAAATCTGGCAACCAGGGTTTCAATCCCCACTCAGCCATGGAAACCCACCTTGGGCAAGTCACACTCTCACAGCCTCAGAGGAAGGCAAAGGCAACCCCCCTCTGAAAGAACCTCACCAAGAAAGTGCACTGGGCTGCTCCCATGCTGCCAAAATAATGCAGTTGGACACCACTTTAACTGCTATGGCTGAATGCTATGGAATTCTTGGATATGTAGTTGTCGCACCAGAGTACACTGACAGAGAAGGCTGAATGTGTCACAAAACTACAGATCCCATAATTCCATAGCATTGAGCCATGGCAGTTAAAGCAGTGTCAAACTTCATTATCTCTGCAGTGTGGATGCAGCCTCACCTGGAATACTGTGATCAATTCTGGGCACCACAATTCAAAAAGTATATTGAGAAGCTGCCCAACTCCATCACTGTTTTGTTGATTTTGGATGTTATTGTATTTTGCTATATGGACAACATGACTACCCTTAGGGTTGCCATAAGTGAGGACCTCCAAACCGGGACAAATGTAGGACAAATGCAGGACAACATTTTCAAATGTAGGACACATTTTATAAAAATGGAGGACAC
>NC_056522.1:379526141-379529401 GCF_019175285.1 Sceloporus undulatus
TAAAATGGGGTTCTTGGCCCCATCGCATTCCTGTCATGTTCCGTGCGTGCCCGCGCGTGGGCACGTTAGAACACCCTGGGGAATGTTTTAACCCTGGTGCGATAAACTTCATAGAGTTGGAAGAGATCACAAGGGTCATGCAGTCCAGCCACATCCTGCCATGCAAGAACTCACAATCAAAGTACCTCCATCAGATGCCCACCTAGCCTCTGTTTAAAGACCTCCAAAGAAGGAGACTCCATCACACTCGGAGGGAGTGTGTTCCACTTTCAAACAGCTCTTACCATCAGGAAGTTCTTCCTAATGTTTAAGTGGACTCTCTTCTCCTGTAGCTTGTATCCATTGCTCCTTGTCCCAGTCTCTGAAGCAGCAAACAAGCTTGCTCCATCCTCAGTATGACATCCCTTCAAATACTTAAATAGGGCTATCATATAATATTTTCAAAGGTCACAATGCACATACCATTTTCTGTGCAGAAAAAAGTATTGTGGGTGCAGAAATGGAGTATTCTTCTTTGGAGATTTTTAACCAGAGGCTGGATGGCCATCTGTCAGAAGGGGGTTGATTCTGTGTTCCTGCATGGCTGAATGGGGCTGGGCTACATGTCCCTTGGGGTCCCTTCCAATTCCATGGTTCTATGATTCTTGTAGTAAAACAATAGCTATAGGGACATATGTTATGATAAAATAACACACTGGCCCAAATGTAGCTTAAAAATGAAATAGCTGCATAATTGAATGGGGCATCTGTATTCTCTGTTGAGTTTAGAGGGGAATACATGAGCCTAGATTAAGTCCAATAATCTTGTAAGGTAGGCCTTAAACTCTGACACTGACCCCCATAAAGACACAATGTAAATTTAAGTTGTACCAAGAATGAGAACCCAGATCTTTCCAATTTAAGTCCAACATGCTAACCACTTCACTGGACTGTACTTTCTGTGTGCATTAGCTGATCCAGATAAGTTGAGCATTACAGTATACACTGGGAAGAAGTAGGAGAGAGAGAATTAGATCTTGGAAAAGTCTTGGACAACAGCTCCTATAATCCCCCACCCAGCTATGAGATCAGCAATCCAAAAAAGGCAAGGTTTCTAAACTCTGACTGATAAGAAACAATACAATTGAGCTGCCTCTGAGGATCACAGTTTGTGTTTGTGTGTGTGTGTTTCATGAGCTACACAGAGTGCTTCTTTAGCAGATCCTTTTGGTTGGAATTATTCCAAAATAACAACAACAACAACAACAACAACAACAATCCAAAATCTAACCACTTCCCCAGCATTTTGGGTAAGGGAGGCTCAATCTGTATAGCCTAAACGTGTACTGTTCAAAAGAGGCGTAACAAACCTGTCTTTGCAGCTGTAGACACTCTGTCCTGCAGAGCAATGGAGCTCTATGGTGCAAGAGGTCATTCTAGCACCGTCTTGTATCACTCTTGTTTCTAAAATTGAGCAGCAATAGCAGCAGTGGGAGCCTCAGCAGCTATTGGTGAATTTCCTTTGTGATGGCACCAAGCAATTTGCTGGTGGTTTAGTTTCTGGTGGGTTGGGAGAAGTTCCTTGCACCCAGGAAGTCCTCCAAATTGTGGGAAGTTACCTACAGTTCTAGATTGTAGACTTACTGGGACAGAGACCTGTTTGGGTTATTTCAAATATGGAGGGTCTGTACTCAGGGGTGGAGGCATGGCTGTGACTTGCATAGGAAGATCTCAGGTTCAGTCACTGTCATCTCTGGTCAAGATGATGTCAGGTTTGGCGTCTTCAAGGGACTATCTCAGGGTGCTTACAAATGAAGCCCTTATTACTCTGTTGTCTAGACTCAGACTTGGAATTTTACAGCTGAGGTCCTACACTGGAGTAGCATAGTTATATCTATCTTTCCTTCCTGTCCCTCTCCTAACCAAAAGGACCTGAGGGTCACTCCAACCGTGCCACAAACCCTGTCTCTGCTCCTGTGCAATGCCAGGTCTATTAACAACAAAACCCACATCATCCACGATCTGTTGGAGGATAGTAATTGTGACCTGGCTTGCATTACCGAAACCTGGCTTGGGCCTGAGGGGGATGCTGTGTGGGCGCAGGCCCTCCCTGCCGGGTTTTTGGTGAAGGACCAGACCAGGTTAGGTGGGCGGGGGGGGTGTTGCCTTGGTACATAAGAACACCTTGTCTCTCACCAGGATCCACACTCGTCAAACTTCCTTTATCGAGTGTACTGTATATACTTGACCCTGAAGGCTAGGGACAGTCTAGGGATTTTGTTGGTGTATCGGCCACCCCGTGCGCTAACAGACTCCCTTAACGAGCTGACACAGTTGGTTGCAGAGCTGATGTTGGAAACACCCAGGCTACTTCAACATCCCCTTCGTGGCCAACTATATTCCACCCGGTGCGGCTCGGGAATTCATGGTTACCATGGCGGCCATGGGCCTGTCCCAGCTGATTTCGGGTCCAACGCATTTTGCGGGTAATACACTAGATTTGGTTTTTTTTACGGATGCGGAAAATCCGTGGGCGGAAATAACTAATATTTCCCCCCTGTCATGGACGGATTATTTCCTTGTGGAGGCAAAAATCAAGGCTCCTACCCAGATCCCCCCTGGGGGTGGTGGACCTATTAGAATGGTCCACCCTCGAAGGCTGATGGAACCCAGAAGGTTCCAGGAAGCCTTAGAGGGGTACATGGTTGGAGATGACGGCGACTCTGTTGATGCCCTGACTGGTATCTGGGATACCGGTCCCTCTAGGGCTATACACAGTATCGCTCCCAAGCGCCCTCTCAGGCCTGCTTCCAAACGTAAGCCCTGGTATACGGAAGATCTCCGGGCGAGGAAGTGGGTTCTGCGACGGCTAGAGCATCACTGGCGGAAACACCTACGCTTAGCCGACAAGGCTCTCCTAGACCGCCTCTTGGAGGATTATGGAGAGGCGATACGAGCAGCTAAGAATTCGTTCTAAGTTGCTTGTGTCGCGTCCGCGGAGTCGCGTCCAGCAGAGTTGTTCAGGGTAGTCAGGGAGCTAACTCAGCTCCCTCCTGCCCTGAACCAGATCCTTGAACCTTCTAAGGCCTGCTGTGACCAATTTAACAACTTCTTCATGGATAAAACCTCTCGGATAAGCGAAGGTCTTAACGCCGGCATTAGGGCAGAACCCAGAGTAGAGGTGTCCAGAGCCTCCGTGGACTCCATTAAACTGGATCAGTTTGAGTTGGTTACTACCGATGATGTGGACAAGATCCTTAGAAGTGTTCGGAAGACAACCT
>NC_056522.1:379529501-379534960 GCF_019175285.1 Sceloporus undulatus
TGTATTTTTAACTTTGTTAGCTGCCCCGATTGTTCTCAGAGGGGCGGCTAACAAAGTTAAAAATACAGAACATATAAAATCCCTAATACCCTCCCCTCCTTAAAAAAGTATTAAATCCAATACAGTATTTAAAAAGGCACAAAACAAAAAATACACAAACAAACATACAAGTTAAAAACTGGCCAAAAAGTCAGCAACATCACACCCGCAAACAATCAGTGGGAGCAGCAGTATCTTTCCCAGACGTTCTTCTAAGGCCGGGTTCTCTATTCTGGGAAGGCCTGCCGGAAGAGATCCGTCTTAACAGCCTTTTTGACGCTGTCTAAGGATGTAAGTAGACGGATCTCATCCGGAGGCCGTTCCAGTCTGGGGGCAACGATGGAAAATGCCCTCTGGGAGGTTGTCGAAAGCCTAGATGTTTGTGGCTGAAGTAGGCCTCTCCCAGAGGAGCGGAGTATGCGGGGAGGATTGTAGGGGAGAAGGCGATCCCGAAGATAGTTTGGACCCAAGCCATTTAGGACTTTAAAGGTGATAACCAACACTTTGTACTGGGTCTGGAAGCTAATGGGCAGCCAGTGGAGGGACTTTAGAACCGGGGTAATATGGTCTCTCCTGGATGTTCCAGAAATTACTCTGGCTGCCATATTCTGTACTAGTTGCAGTTTCCGGACCAAGCATGAAGGCAGCCCCATATAGAGCTCATTACAGAAGTCTAGACATGAGGTTACCAGCGCGTGCACAACAATCTCAAGATCCCTTACTTCCAGAAAAGGGCGCAGCTGGCGGATCAGCCGAAGCTGATAACAGGTGCTCCTGACTGTCGCATTTACCTGGTTCGACATCAGGAGCGATGAGTCAAGGAGTTCCCCCAGACTCCCTAAGTCTTTCCCCATAAGGCATGGTTTCTAGGCCTTTCACCATTTTTGTGGCCCTCCTTTGGACATGCTCCAATTTGTCAACATGTTTTTTGAGTTGTTCCTGAGCCAGGGGGGGAATGAGAAATAGGTGGGGAACTTTACTGTGAGGTGTTTCTGGAAGATCAGCCAGGGAACAAACATACTTTCCCCCATCCCAGTTTGGAAGGGACTTTTCTGATTAATACTTCATTGTCATAGAATCATAGAGGTGGAAGAGACCCCAAGGGCCATCCAGTCCACCTCATTCCACCGTGCTGGAAGACGCCATCAAAGCGCTCCAAAAAGATGGCCATTTGGCCTGTGTTTGAAAACCTCCAAAGAAGGAGACTCCACTGTTCTCCAAAGGAGTGTCTTCCACTGTCAAACAGCTCTTAGTGTCAGGAAGTTCCTCCTAATGTTGAGCTGGAATCACTTTTTCAATTTAAAATGTATCAGTTTCTCTCTCTCCCCCATTTTGTCCTCGGCTAACTTCAGATGCTGCCAACTGAGTTCAAAGGGACAAAAAGAACTTCCACTCAGTTAACTCAGCAGGAATGAGCGAGAAAGAAGAGGACAAGGAGGCTTAGAGTGTTGCCCTTCCCAATCGGCACAAGAAATAAGGCCAGTTGGGGCACATTAAGAAATTCCTGCTTATCAAGAGGAGACTGGAAAATGTATCAAAATTGCAGAGGTAAATGGGGCCAGCCATACTCACCAGGCCGGCCCAGTTGCTGGGGCAGGAGAGGTGTCCTTGGTGGCATGGGTGGCCCGGGTCCTATGTGGCAGCCGTGGCCTCCCAACAGTGAGTGGTGTGCCAGCAGGCAGGCCCGTGCCAGGATGGATTCCAGCTCCCAGGTTCCCATTGGGTGCTCTGGGCCACTTTCTGGAACTACAACTCCCCGGGTTCCTCGAGATTGGCTGGCAGGCCTGGGAGGGCGGCACCTCCCGGCCTCCTTGTCTCTGATTGGCCAAGGGGCCTATTTAGGCCCAAGCAGTGCAAGGGATCAGCGCCATTTTTAAATTGGTTCCCCACCCTCCCTTCCTTGCTTTAGGGTTGGTGATGCACTGTCACAACGTACTAGGGGTGGTAGCATAGGTCTCGGACAGGGACGTAGCTAGGATTTTAGGAAGGGGGGGGGCCAGACTAAGTGCCACCAATATAATGGGGCTTTGATGGGGCGGCCCCGCAGCACACACCATTCATTTTTCTAATGGAAGGCGGGGGTCCGGACCCCCGAATTCCCCCCCCCCGGCTACATCCCTGTCTTGGATCTGATGGACGTGGTTTCCTGTGCTGCGGAGCACTGGATAGGGAGTCCATCGGGAACCCGGGGGTGCTGATGGAGAACAATGTCACCAATGTGGGGGGGGGACATCGATTCAGCATTCCCCAGTGACAGGGGTGAAAAATGCGCAGATGTCAGTTACCCCACTGTCATTCCGAGGCCTGGCCATGACCAGGTGATTCGGTTCATTGACCAATGTGGGTTGGTGAATGACAGATCCAGACCTTATGCTCTTCGGGCCAACCCTCCCCTCATTTTATGTACTCAATAAAGTTGTGGCCTTTTTCTGCCAATTGGGTTCCCTGTCTTTATTCTTCTCTCCCCCCTTCCCCCATCCCCAGCAAATGTGCCTTTCAGGTTTTGCTAATGGTCCTTAGGTGGTCTGAGCAACAGCTATAATGGGTTGCATACACGAGACAAAAAGCCAATCAGTATAGATATTTATCCTCTTTGAAATCCAGATAGGTTGGCCAACTTCTCTGAAGGCTGTGCAATGCCTCACAATGATGCATGTGCATGTTTGGCTTGTTTCCCCCCAAGATGGACCAAGTATCCAGGCTACCATCAGCCCTAACTTGTCCATTATGAATTTTTAACAATTTGTGCAGACTTTGGCAACAGACAGCTTTTCTGTCTTATGCATGAAAATCTAATGTTCATATTTTATTGAGTATACTGTGTAACACTTTTAATAAGTTAGCCACCCTTCCAAGTTTTGTATGGTCTGCAAACCTGGTAAAGATTTCCTCCACCTTGTCGTCTGAGTCTGATAAAAATGTTGAAGAGCAATGGCCCTGGGACAGAACCTTGTGTCACTCCTCTTGAAATTTTCCTTCAATTTGAAGCACTGCATCAGCCACTGATGACAAATCTTTGAACATAGTTATCCAACCTATTGTGAATCCATCTGACAGTTTTTTATGTCATTCTGTTACACATCTCTCTCTCTCCTTTTAACCTCTATCCATCTGTCATCTCTCTATCAATTCATCTCTCCATCCATTTATTGTCTGTCTGTCCATCCGTCCATCCATCCATCCATCCATCCCTTTAAAAACTTTTACTCAGTGCTGCTGGGACTCATACAAAGAGGTTCCGGGAGGCTGTGAGCAGACTGTTGTGCTTTTTCTGTGTGCAAAATATTTTTCCTCATCCTTTCAAAATCTGTCTTGAGGATTTATAAGCCATCTTTCAATCAAATGTGATTCTCAGCTTATTATTTTATAAAAAATATACATTTACCATTATTCTGCTTTCCGGGACTCCCCGAGTGAGACACAATGGAATATATTTACAAAGAAATCTTTAAAAACAGATTATGAAGGATTTTGAAACCAATTCCAAAACCCAAAGGCCTTTCAAAATGATACAGCTTTTGACGTCTGCTTACTGAGCAGGGCTTCTTGTTCTGTGTGGTGCTGTGGCTTAGAGACGGAGCTATGAGCCAGGATGTCCCTGGTTTGAATTTCCTCTCTGAGGCACACTCAATAGGTGTAGTTAGCTAGTTGCGTTCTCATTCATCCACTCTCTTCCATCTGTAACTATCACAGGTGGTGATGATGATTGTGGTCTACCTTACAGGGTTGGTCTAAGGATTACAGGATATGCATAAAATGCAAAACATTTGAAGTATTGCAAAGCACTAGCAGTTGCAACACCAGGGAGACATGGCGGCCAGTTCACTTCAGGTCTGAATTCAAGATGCTGCTGATTACATTCAAAGCCCTAAACAGATTGGCACCTGAAGGCCATACATGGTGAGAACTTTGTATCTGTTGGGGTTGGTTCCAGGACCCCCCGCCCCCCATGGATACCAAAATCTATGGATGCTCAAGTCCTGTTATATACAATGGCATAGTAAAATGGTGTCCCTTATATAAAATGGCAAAATCAATTTTGGAATTGATTGCTTTTTGGAATTTATAGATTTTTAAAATATTTTCAAGCTGTGGATGGTTGAATCTGTAGGTAAGGGATCCGTGGATACAGAGGATAAACTGTATTCCTAATTGAGAACCGAGGTTTGTGGGGACAAAACTTTGTAGATGAGTTTAGAAGCAGAACAGATATAGGATGGGGGTGATCACCTGGCTGAATGAGAGACTTATACATGTGAAAGGGATCTGGGAGTCCAAGTAGACCACAAAGTGAACATGAGTAAATAGTGTGATGCAGCAGCTAACAAGGCCAATGCGATTTTAGGTTGCATTAATAAAAGTATTGTGTCTAGATCAAGAGAACTAATAGTGCCACTCTATTCTTCTTTGGTCAGGCCCCATCTGGAATATTGTGTCCAGTTCTGGGCGCCACAATTCAAAAAGGACATTGAGAAACTGGAGCGTGTCCAAAGGAGGGCGACCAAAATGTGAAGGGTCTGGAAACCATTAACTATGAGGAATGGCTTAGGGATGTTTTGCCTGGAGAAGAGAAGGTTAAGGGTTGATATAATAGCCCTGTTTAAATACTTAAAGGGATGCCATATTGAGGAGAGAGCAAGCTTGTTTTCTGCTGCTCCAGAAAACAGGTCCTGGAACAATGGATGCAAGCTCCAGGAAAAGAGATTCCAGCTCAACATTAGGAGGAACCTCCTGTCAATCAGGACTGTTTGACAGTGGGACACACTCCCTTGGAGAGTGGTGGAGTCTTCTTCCTTAGAGGTCTTTAACCAGAGGCTGGATAGCCATTTGTCGGGGATGCTTTGATTGTGAGTTCCTGCATGGCAGGAGGGGTTGGACTGGATGGCCATTGTATGCCTTGTGGTCTCTTTCAATTCTATGATTCTATGATTCTAGTCTCTGGAGCATCAGAAAGCAAGTTTTCTGCAGCTTCTACATATCATCTGTTCAGATGTTTTAAAATGGCTATCCTGTCGACCTCTCAGTCTTCTCTTCTCTGAGCTGAACTCTTATCCATCTCAACTAGTCATTCCTCTTAAGTCTTGGTTTCCAGCCCTTTGATCATCTTGTTTGCTTCTCTCTGGATATGTTCCATCTTGTCAATGTTCTGTTTTTTGAGTCCTTTTTGAGGCTGCTTTCACTCCTAGGATGCAGCGAGACCCTAATTCATGCTGTGGTGTCTCCTTATCACTTTTCAACCTGTCTGTTTTGATTTTGCTCAGTATTTGTTCCTGTTGTAGAGTGTTGAATTTATCATGCATTTCACGAGTTGTTGTCTTTGCATTATTGAAGTTTTTTTCATTGATTTCTTTGGGAACAAAATCCCTCCTCCCTTTCCCCGATATTTCCTTTGACATGTACTGTGTGTTCTCCTTTGGGTA
>NC_056522.1:379534985-379588430 GCF_019175285.1 Sceloporus undulatus
GGTAAAGTTCAGTGCTGAAATGCTCCATCTGGGACCCATCATCTCAGCTGTACTTGTTCCATTCTTTCACTAAAATGTTGCCGCGCTGCTGTTTTATTAATGCCTTCGACTCGGCCCCAACTCATGGCGACCCTGTAGATGAAAACATCTCCAACCCCTGTCCTCACTACATGTTAAGTCTTGTAGGTCATTTCCGTGGCCTCCTGATTTAGTATATCCATCTGGCATGCGGTCTTTCCCTCTTTCTGCTACCCTCTACCTTTATTAGCATCATTGAACACTACACTGTTATAGCAGTATTACTCCACTTACTTCTATGGCTTCCTCCTGTAGGATCCTGGTTTTGTAGTTTAGTGGCTGAGAATTCTAAGTGCCCCTCCTATACTGCAGATCCCAGGATCTATAGGAGGAGGCCATAGCAGTTAAACTGGATAATAGCACTCTAACTGTGTAATGTGATGTTGTTCATTGTCTGATGAGGCTTTCTCCAGAATGAAGATGAGCATTCATAGACTGCCCGAACTGGCAACGTAAACGTGACTTGCATGTGTAAGGTCTTTATACTATGGCCCTATATTTTTGGCCACAGGGTAACGTTTGCATTCAACTGAAGATGCGGAAGAAATTTAAACATGCAGCACCATTGCACAGTGCCATTTTCCTTTGCTCATGGAGTGCCTTTTGCTCATGCACCAAACATACAAATGTGTATTGGCCATTGCATCCTGATTTCACATTTGCTAGCACATTTGGTTGCATACTCTTGCATTTGTTATGCACATTGCCCTGATCTGTTCAAGGATCCATTTGTTTGTGTTCTTGGCTATCTATGGTATCCTCAGCATTTCTCCAGCATCACATCTCAATGAGTTGATTTTCTTTCTGTCAGCTTTCTTCACTGTCAGCTCTTGTTTCTTACATGGTAAGGGAATACAATGGCTTGGACAATAAATATAGGACTGTGGTATAAGGAGTGGTCAAAGCTGCCCATTTCATGTTTCTCTATGGTCCATGTTGCATTTTTTGTTTCTGATTTTTAAAAAGACATAAAACCAGCAAACGGAAACAAAATTTTCACCCATGCCCCATGGATAGGCAAACTGTGAGTTTTTCTTTCTCTCATCTAAGATTCTATGAATCCTTGGTCAATTCTGATGTTAAAAATGAACTAAAAGGAAATTCTCACCCTGCCGGAGCCATGATTATGACCTGAGTAAATCCAGTGGGAACTTTCCTTTGTCCTCCCCATTCCATCCCCTTTCTGCCAAGCTGATTGAACTAAAATAATGTCTTCCTTTATTCCTTTCAGCGCCTAGTCTTGCAGTTCACAAAGCACTGCAGGTCCTTCCCGTCTGTTTTGTTCATATCTGTGCATCTTTCATAACTACATATCAGAGAACATATTTTGAAAAATGTCAAGGTGCAGGAGATGCATGTGGTGTTTTGTCTTTCTTTCTCTCTAATGTTTTGTCTTTGTGTGCTTTGTGCTCTTTTGTTCTTAGTGTCTTCCTGACTGAAACCATGATCCCAAACAGAGGAGATTGCATAGTTTGAATATGGATGTGGAATCAGTAATAAAGCTTCACCTCTCCCTGAATTTAATCCAGACTCCCTCCTTCAAACACGTTTCATACACATAATAGCCCATTGGATCACTTGCACGTGGGACCAGCTGCCATGACACAGAAACCAAAGCATAACCAAGCAGGGAAACGAGTTAAGTTTTTATAAAGCAACAACAACCCAAACCTGTGTGACCAGGCTGTAAGTCGGGATTGGGTAACTGCAGCCGATCAGCCAATTTCTGTTTATGGGGGCCACCACTGACGGAGCCAGAACTGATTTTCTACAAAGCTGCACATGTGCCTAGTTTTATATTGTCTAGAAATTATTTTATTGGTTCTACATGCCCTTGTTTTAACATGTTAACTAGTTTATATGCTTTAATCAATGAAACAGGCTTGGTTTCCCCACTCTTATCTATTTCTAGGGGGACTGAAGGGATTAGAATCACAGAATCCTGCAGTTGGAAGGGACCCCTGAGGGCCTCCAGTACAAACTCTGCGGAATACACAATCCAAGCCTTTCCTGTGATAGATGGCCATGCACGCCTCTGTTTAAACCCTCCAAAGAAGGAGACTTTACCACTCTCTGAGGCAGCGTCTTTCTCCATTGAACGCTCTGACCATCAGAAGTTCTTCCTAATGTTTAGGTGGAATCTAATTTCCTTTGGCTTGCTCCGGGTCTACTCTCTGGAACTGTAGAAAACAAGCTCTTTTCTTCATATGACCTCCCTTCAAATATTTAAACATGGCTATCATCACCTCTTAACTTTCTCTTCTTCAGACTAAAGATTTCCAGCTCTTTAAGCTGCTCCTCATACAGTGTGATTTCCCAATCTTCCACCATTTGGTTGCCCTTCTCTGGACATGCTCCAGCTTGTCCACATCCTTGGAATTGTTGTGCCCCGAACTGGATGCAGGATTTCAAGAAAGGTCTGACCAAAGCAGAATAGAGCGGGGACTATGACTGCATTGCCTTACGCTTATCAACGTGCATCTTGCTACATTGCACACACCTCCAGCATTTCACAGATGAAAACTGGGACATCTGTGGACAAACAACAACATGAGCGGTCAGATGGCAAAAGGTTATTGTGAAGAAGAAACAGGCAGCTAGGAGAGGCGCAGTGGTTTGCTTTTGCTTAACCTGCTGGAAGGGCAAGTTCTGCCCATCCTCTGCTCTCTCTTCCTGGAATTCATTTATCTTTTTAATTAGAAAAAAACCCCTTAGTATTACTTTTTTTTTACTAAAAGAAACTTAGAAAATATAATAAAATAAACACTGTTTGGTTTCTATTCTATTACAATTCTTACCACTTCTTTCAATCATTCATACATTATTTCCTGAATGAATCTGTAGAAGTTTGTCCATATCTTGAATTGTTTCTTAAGACGAGTTTGTGTCAAAAAAACCTATCGTTTACACGGTATCATTTTACCATTAACCTATCTATTGTAAACATTTCTGATACATTTCTGCCACTTTTGCTACAGTTAGTTTTATATACGTACAGTATGTAGGAAAACATTGTAATCTACAGTCTTGATTATTCTTCCTTTGTTTGTTTTCATCACTTTCCTATACCAACTACCTCTTTAGTAAATGGCATTTTATATTATTATATATGCAGCAAGCACTTTAACACAAATGTCTTTTATTGAAATGTTTTATATGTATTGAATGTGTTGCCTAATGATCTGTTGACTGTAATAGAGGTTTTTTAGTCTGGTTGTTTGAATCTGAAGCAAATTCACTGCACCCGATATGAAAAAAAATGGCCATGCCAATTGGGGAGGCCACAGTTTACTTATTTGTTCTCCCCATCTTTTTCAGCTCTGTATGAAGACGCAAAACCTGAACCTTTGGGTCCGCCATCAGAGTTAATTTAATAATAATAATTTGTTTTATTTATATACCGCTATTCCAAAGATCATGCGCGTGAACAGCAAGTAAGCTAATGAGCCAGTAAGCTAATTGCCCCCAACATCTGGGTACTCATTTTACGACCTGGAAGGATGCAAGCCTGAGTCGAGCTTGGGCCTTTGCTGGTCTTGAAACTCGCAACCTTGTGGTTTCGAGTGATGACCGTACAGACATGTTAACCACTGCGCCACCAGGGCTCCTTGTTGTTAGAGGACTGAAGAGTAAGGGGCTTTCTATATTGCCATTTGGACGTCCTCCGGACGTCCATTTTAAAAAAGGCTCTCTTTTAGACGCACCCAGTCTAGTACGGACTCCGTCCGTACCAGATGGCGGCGCCCCTTCTACATGGGCGCCGCCCTCTTACGTATCGGCGCACAGCGTCCAGACGAGTCGCGCCGCTGCTGACGTAGCGACGCGCCCCTGGCGCCTCGCTACGTCGCAAACGCGACGAAAAAAGAAGCTCCATTTTGGAGCTTCTTTTTTCGGTCCGCGCGGGAGTCGGGCCGTCTGAAGGCTCGGCTCCCCGCGGACCTTCTGCGGCGGCGGCACAGACCGCCGCAAAGCGGCGTCTGTACCCCGCTAAGTTTTTTCCTGCCTTCTGAAGACTATTCATCACTAGTGATGAAGAGGAGGAAAGGCCCAACCATGGCGGTTTTGTTGGGAGTGTGATCACAATCAAGCTTTAATGCTGATCTGAGCAGCATGTTCAAGAGAGCGATTTTGAAAGATTAGGGTGTTCTGGGAAGCAGAGAAAATGTTTGTCACTCTGAAGTGAGAAGGGACAAACTTTGGCAGGGGGAAAGGAGAGGGAAATAGAATGGAGGACAAGATGATGCCAGGGCAGGGGATGGCACAGTACCTGGAAATGTTACTTTGGAAGATGTGGTTCAAAAAATGGTCTTTTCTTAGCAATTAGATAGACCAGCTGCTGCTGAATATCCTGATTCAAATACTGCTAAAACACCAAAAGACGCACACCACACACAGACACCACACACGGAGACACTTGAAAGGGATGTCTAACAGTGTTGGGCTGAGCTCCTATTTTAGATTTCACAGCATCAAACTCTGCATATGGATATATGCATTAATTGTGCAACACAGCCCTTGTTTTGAACAAACAACATGCCCAACTGAACCAAGACACTAGTTTTGGAAATGAATGTGCAAGGCAAATGTTCATGTCATCCATGCACAAGGCTCATTTATACAGAATGGCACTGAATGCACATCCATTTGAATCCACATTGGACCACATGTGCAATGGCACCAAATAGGCAACTCTGCTTCTATGACCTCGAACTTGATACAGTTCTGCATGAGAGAAAATGTCCAACCCTTTTTGTAAGAGGCTTATTCTTGTGTAAGATGGCAGCGGATTCTGTGCGAGACTCCCCAACCTACTTTCAGTTCAGTTCCAGTTGGGTTTTTCTTTGCCATTGCCCTGCTTTTGTGAGACATTTAAGTGGATTCAGACAGCATCATCTCCACATCTCTCTTGCTACTCCCTGTTTCCTCCCCCTGCTTCCTCCAGATTTTTTCTTACTGAAAAAAAACTGCTTAAGTGTAGGAGATGGAAGTACGATACACATCGATTAATGGCTAGCATTGTGTGTCATGTGCCTTTACTTGCCTATTTACTTGGGGTGGACCTATGAATTTCTTAGGGTTTTTCTAGGCAAGGATACTCAGTGGTGTGTTTGGCCAGTTCCATCCTTCAGCTTTCTGTGGACTTGAGGTCCGCAGTCTCAATATTCACATAGGGGCAAACCACTGTAATTTTCATGGGGCACGCCCCTGTGGTGCACCCCCCCCCTGCGCACATGCGGGCACGTGCACCCATGGGCTTAATATGTGGCAGTTTCCATTTTCATGAGGGGGGGGGGTTCCAGAATGTATCGGAGGACCAATTGTATATTGAAAAAGGAGCAGCTTGCTTTCTCTTGTCCAAAGACTCTGGCCCAGGGAGGCTGGGCGTTTGGCCTGGTGGGAGCAGATCAGAGTGTAGCATCTACAATGCACACTCTGGCTCCATTGCCCAGGGGCCATGCGCATGTGCCACACCGCTGGCGCATGGCATCTGCATGTTCCTCTTGTGCTGCGTCCCACATGACGTAGCACCAAAGAGCACTGTAAAGCACAGTGCCGCAGCTATCACCCCATTTGCCGGGTGCAAAAAGGCAGGGTCTCCTGTCACAATGTAGGACTACCACTGCCCCCTCCCGAATTCGTCCCTTCTCGTTTGCTGCCCCTTACTCCTGGAACCTTCTTCCCCCACATGCACACCTCATCACTTCTCTGCCCAGTTTCAAAACTGAATTAAAGACTATATTGTTTAGAGAAGCATTCCCAGAGGTGAGCCCCTCTCCGACCCAGGAAGCCTCCTTCTAATCATCCATCAAGAAGCCAAGCCCTTCCTCCAGTCCATCTGCCTTGGTCCAGGCCTCGGAGGTGGAAAAGATCTGCTGGACCCGATCCTATTCCCCACCACCACTCCCTTCTCCTTTTGTGTTGTGTCTTTTAGATTGTAAGCCTGAGGGCAGGGAACCGTCTGACTAAAAAAAAATTGATGTACAGCGCTGTGTAAACTTACAGCGCTTTATAAATAAAGGTTAATAATAATAATAATAATAATAATAATAATAATAATAGCACTCTAACTGTGTAATGTGATGTTGTTCATTGTCTGATGAGGCTTTCTCTGGAATGAAGATGAGCATTCAATAGACTGCCCGAACTGGCAACGTAACAGTGACTTATGCATGTGTAAGGTCTTTATACATATGGCCCTATATTTTTGGCCACAGGGTAACGTTTGCATTCAACTGAAGACTGCGGAAGAAGATTTAAACATGCAGCACCATTGCACAAGTGCCATTTCCCTTTGCTCATGGAGTGCCTTGTGCATCATGCACCAAACATACAAATGTGTATTGGCCATTGCAATCCTGATTTCACATTTGCTAGCACATTTGGTTGCATACTCTTGCAATTTGTTACTGCACATTGCCCTGATCTGTTCAAGGCTCCATTTGTTTGTGTTCTTGGCTATCTATGGTATCCTCAGCACTCTTCTCCAGCATCACATCTCAAATGAGTTGATTTTCTTTCTGTCAGCTTTCTTCACTGCTCAGCTCTTGTTTCTTACATGGTAATAGGGAATACAATGGCTTGGACAATCAACCTATAGGACTGTGGTAATAAGGAGTGGTCAAAGCTGCCCATTTCATGTTTCTCTACTGGTCCATGTTGCATTTCTTTTGTAATTCTGATTTTTAAAAAAGACATAAAAACCCAGCAAACGGAAACAAAATTTTCACCCATGCCCCATGGATAGGCAAATCTGTGAGTTTTCCTTTCTCTCATCTAAGAATTCTATGAATCCTTGGTCAATTCTGATGTTAAAAATGAACTAAAAAAGGAAATTCTCACCCTGCCGGAGCCATGATTTATGACTGAGTAAATCCAGTGGGAACCTTTCCTTTGTCCTCCCCATTCCATCCCCTTTTCTGCCAAGCCTGATTGAACTAAAATAATGTCTTCATTTTATTCCTTTCAGCGCCTTAGTCTTGCAGTTCACAAAAGCACTGCAGGTCCTTCACGTCTGTTTTGATTCATATCTGTGCATCTTTCATAACTACATATCAGAGAACAATATTTGAAAAATGTTGCAAGGCTGCAGGAGATGCATGTGGTGTTTTGTCTTTCTTTCTCTCTAAATGTTTTGTCTTTGTGTGCTTTTGTGCTCTTTTGTTCTTAAGTGTCTTCCTGACTGAATCCAATGATCCCAAACAGAGGAGAATTAGCATAGTTTGAATATGGATGTGGAATCAGTAATAAAGCTTCACCTCTCCCTGAATTTTAATTCCAGACTCCCTCCTTCAAACACTGTTCATACACATAATCAGCCATTGGATCACTTGCACGTGGCGACCAGCCTGCCATGACACAGAAACCAAAGCATAACCAAGCAGGGAAACAGAGTTTTTATAAAAGCAACAACAACCCAAACCTGTGTGACCCAGGCTGTAAAGTCGGGTTGGGTAACTGCAGCCGATCAGCCAATTTTCTGTCTTATGGGGGCCACACTGACGGCCCAGAACTGATTTTCTACAAAGCTGCACATGTGCCTAGTTTTATATTGTCTAGAATTATTTTAATTGGTTCTACATGCCCTTGTTTTAACATGTTAACTAGTTTTATATGCTTTAATCAATGAAACAGGCTTGGTTTCCCCCACTCTTATCTATTTCTAGGGGGACTGAAGGGTTATAGAATCACAGAATCCTGCAGTTGGAAGGGACCCCTGAGGGCCCTCCAGTACAAACTCTGCGCAGGAATACACAATCCAAGCCTTTCCTGTGATAGATGGCCATGCAGCCTCTGTTTAAAACCCTCCAAAGAAGGAGACTTTACCACTCTCTGAGGCAGCGTCTTTCTCCATTGAACAGCTCTGACCATCAGGAAGTTCTTCCTAATGTTTAGGTGGAATCTAATTTCCTTTGGCTTGCTCCGGGTCCTACTCTCTGGAACTGTAGAAAACAAGCTTTCTTTCTCTTCAATATGACATCCCTTCAAATATTTAAACATGGCTATCATGTCACCTCTTAACTTTCTCTTCTTCAGACTAAAGATTTCCAGCTCTTTAAGCTGCTCCTCATACAGTGTGATTTCCCAATCTTCCACCATTTTGGTTGCCCTTCTCTGGACATGCTCCAGCTTGTCCACATCCTTCTGGAATTGTGGTGCCCAGAACTGGATGCAGGATTTCAAGAAAGGTCTGACCAAAGCAGAATAGAGCGGGACTATGACTGCATTGCCTTACGCTTATCAACGTGCATCTTGCTAACATTGCACACCCTCCAGCATTTCACAGATGAAAACTGGGACATCTGTGGACAAACAACAACACTGAGCGGTCAAGATGGCAAAAGGTTATTTGTGAAGAAGAACAGGCAAGCTAGGAGAGGCTGCAGTGGTTTGCTTTTGGCTGAACCTGCTGGGAAGGGCAAGTTTCTGCCCATCCTCTGCTCTCTTCTTCCCCTGGAATTCATTTATTCTTTTTTAATTAGAAAAAAAACCCCTTATTATTACTTTTTTTTTTTACTAAAAAGAAACTTAGAAAATATAATAAAATAAACACTGTTGGTTTCTATTTCTATTACAATTCTTACCACTTCTTTCAAATTCATTCATACATTATTTCCTGAAATCTGTAGAAGTTTGTCCATATCTTGAATTGTTTCATTAAGACGAGTTTGTGTCAAAAAACCCTATCGTTTTACACGGTATCATTTACCATTAAACCTATCTATTGTAAACATTTCTGATACATTTCTGCCACTATTTTGCATACAGTTAGTTATATATACGTACAGTATGTAGGAAAACATTGTAATCTACAGTCTTGATTATTCTTCCTTTTGTTTGTTTTATCATTCACTTTCCTATACCAACTACCTTCTTTAGTAAATGGCATTTTATATTATGATATATGACAGCAAGCACTTTAACTACAAATGTCTTTTATTGAAATGTTTTATATGTATTGAATGTGTTGCCTAATGATCTGTTGACTGTAATAGAGGTTTTTAGTCTGGTTTGTTTGAATCTGAAAGCAAATTCACTGCACCCGATATGAAAAAAAATGGCCATGCCAATTGGGGAGGCCACAGTTTACTTATTTCTCCCCATCTTTTTCAGCTCTGTATGAAGACGCAAAACCTGAACCTTTGGGTCCGCCATCAGAGTTAATTTAATAATAATAATTTGTTTTATTTATATACCGCTATTCCAAAGATCATAGCGGTGAACAGCAAGTAAGCTAATGAGCAAGTAAGCTAATTTGCCCCCAACAGTCTGGGTACTCATTTTAGCGACCTCGGAAGGATGCAAGCCTGAGTCGAGCTTGGGCCCTTTTGCTGGTCTTGAACTCGCAACCTTGTGGTTTCGAGTGAATGACTGCAGTACAGGCATTTAACCACTGCGCCACCAGGGCTCCTTGTTGTTAGAGGACTGAAAGAGTAAGTTTTTTCCTGCCTTCTGCAAGACTATTCATCACTAGTGATGAAGAGAGAGGAAAGGCCCAACCATGGCGGTTTGTTGGGAGTGTGATCACAAATCAAGCTTTAATGCTGATCTGAGCAGCATGATTTCAAGAGAGCGATTTTGAAAGATTAGGGTTTCTGGGAAGCAGAAAATGTTTGTCACTCTGAAAGTGAGAAGGGACAAACTTTGGCAGGGGGAAGAGAGAGGGAAATAGAATGGAGGACAAGATGATGCCAGGGGCAGGGAATGGCACAGTACCTGGAAATGTTACTTTTGGAAGATGTGGTTCAAAAATGGTCTTTTCTTAGCAATTAGATAGACCAGCTGCTGCTGAATATCCTGATTCAAATACTGCTTAAACACACAAAGACGCACACACACACAGACACACACACGCGTACACTTGAAAGGATGTTCTAACAGTGTTTGGGCTGAGCTCCTATTTTAGATTTCCACAGCATCAAACTCTGCATATGGATATATGCATTAATTGTGCAACACAGCCCTTGTTTTGAACAACAACACTGCACAACTGAACCAAGACACTAGTTTTGGAAATGAATGTGCAAGCAAATGTTCATGTGCATCCATGCACAAGGCTCATTTATACAGAATGGCACTGAATGCACATCCATTTGAAATCCACATTGGACACACATGTGCAATGGCACCAAATAGGCAACTCTGCTTCTATGACCTCGAACTTGATACAGTTCTGCATGAGAGAAAAATGTCCAACCATTTTTGTAAGAGAGCTTATTCTTGTGTAAGATGGCAGCAGGATTCTGCTGAGAGACTCCCAACCATACTTTCAGTTCAGTTCCAGTTGGGCTTTTTCTTATGCCATTGCCCTGCTTTATGTGAGACATTTAAAGATGGATTCAGACAGCATCATCTTCCACATCTCTCTTGCTACTCCCTTGTTTCCTCCCCCTGCTTCCTCCAGATTTTTTCTTACTGAAAAAAACTGCTTAAGTAGTAGGAGATGGAAGTACGATACAACATCGATTAATGGCTAGCATTGTGTGTCCATGTGCCTTTAACTTGCCTATTTACTTGGGGTGACCTATTGAATTTCTTAGGGTTTTCTTAGGCAAGGAATACTCAGTGGTGGTTTGGCCAGTTCCATCAAATTCAGCTTTCTCGTGGACTTGAGGTCCGCAGTCTTCAATATTCACATAGGGGCAACCACTGTAATTTTCAATGGGGCACGCCCCTGTGGTGCACCCCCCCCCTGCGCACATGCGGGCACGTGCACCATGGGCTTGAATATTGGCGAGTTTCCATTTTCATGAGGGGGGGGGGGGGTTCCAGAATGTATCTGGAGGACCAATTGTATATTGAAAAAGGAGCAAGCTTGCTTTCTCTTGTCCAAAGACTATGGCCCAGAGGAGGCTGGGCGTTTGGGCCTGGTGGGGAGCAGAATCAGAGTGTAGCATCTGCACAATGCACACTCTGGCTCCATTGCCCAGGGCGACATGATGCCATGTGCCACACCGCATGGCGCATGGCATCATGATGTTCCTCTTGTGCTGCGTCCACATGACGTAGCACCAAAAGAGCACTGTAAAGCCACAGTGCCGCAGCTATCACACCCTTGCCAGGGTGCAAAAAGGAGCCACCTTTTGCCGCTCCTTTTTGCGCCCTGCAAAGGCCAGATCAAGGGCTGGCATGCGGTTGCCACAGCCCCAATCTGGCTGTAAAAGGAGCGGCTGGAGGCAGCCCTTTTGAAACTGTCTGCACAGACTCTGAGACACAGAGCAAGGGACTCAAGCTACAGGAAAAGATATTCTACTTCCTCATTAGGATGAACTTCCTGACAAGTTGGAGCAGGTTCAGAGAAGGTGAACAAAGATGAGAAGAAGTATGGAGAACAAAACAGGAAGAGCTTCCTGACAGTAAGAGCTGTTCAATGCTGGAAGATGCGTCCTCAGAGTGCGGTGGAGTCTCCATTTTGGGAGGTTTTCAAACAGAGGCTGGATGACTATTTATCAGGAGTGTTGAGGTCTCTTCCAACTCTATGATTCTATGATATCACACACACACACACACACACACACACACACACACACACACACTTTTGAATATTTTTACTGAGATGGGTTTTCTTTGGAAGTTTTGTTTTTAAAACTTTCTACCTCTCTACAAACTCAAAATGGTTTGCTTCGGTCTCAGCAATTTCAAAATAAGAAGGCAACAATCCCACAACTTTCCCCTCGCAGCCACAATTGCCTGCCTCCTTCCCTCTCTTGATAATGGAAATTTCTCCTTCTATTTCTATATGATAATTCCTTCTCAACTTTCATCTCTGCGCTTCATCTTGTACAAAGTGGCTTTTGAGAGCTTCTC
The DNA here is from genome assembly GCF_019175285.1 of Sceloporus undulatus. Taxonomy (NCBI): domain Eukaryota; kingdom Metazoa; phylum Chordata; class Lepidosauria; order Squamata; family Phrynosomatidae; genus Sceloporus; species Sceloporus undulatus. Next base: position 379,546,869 of record NC_056522.1, read on the forward strand.
AGAGGTTCAAGGCTGACATAAGGCATCAATTAAGGCTCAAGTCAGAGTCTTTGAAATGTCTCGGCAGGGGAACCATAGGAAACTGTTTCTTCTTCAGAGGCATCCCAGCAGCCTCTGATCAGCCGGGAGATAAAGCCGGCGCCTCTTTATTTGCCAGAACACGTGTGCGATGGATGGATCCCCTGAGTCCCTGTGTCCTCTCGAATGATGGGAGGAGAATTAAACAAGTCATGATAAAGTGGTTTAATCGTTGGACTCATGGTTGTATACTGTGTATACACCCAACTTTTTCCAGGCAAAGCACTCTCTGAAGATGCCAGCCACAGATGCTGGCGAAACGTCAGGAAGAAACTCTTCTAGAACACGGCCACATAGCCCGAAAACCCCACAAAAAACCATGGATGCCTGCCATGAAAGCCTTCAACTTCACAACTGGGAGATTTTTGACAGGTTTCCCCATCAACGAAAAGGGATATCCTAACTGCACTTGAGATACACAGCAGCTACGTGGCGACATTGTATGATAAGTATCACCAAAGGTGCTATTTTCTGATTGTAACTGTGGTTTAAAAGCTGGATGTAGCAACCCCCTAGTCTTTGGAGTAACAAGAAACATGCTGCTCCCTCCTCAATATTAGATTCCTTCAAATATTTAAACAGGGTGATCATGTCAACCCTTAACCTGCGTAGATGTACCCCCCCCCAGGCTAAACCTTACCCAGATCCCTGAGTCACTCCTCATTGAGCTTGATGGTTTCCAGACCTTTCACCATTTTATTCACCCACCTCTGGACACACTCCAGCTTCTCCATAGCCCTCTTGAACTGTGTTGGCCAGGACTGGGCACAGTATTCCAGGTGAGGTCTGACTAAAGGACCCTCCAAGATTTGGCCACCCGACCACCCTTCACGTTTCATACCAAATTAATATTGCAAGGGACACTGAGGTGGGTGATCTGGATTTAACCCTGCTGTGGATGCTTGACCTGTGTGCACATGGCAAACCCAGTTAGAGCTAGCCAGGGTCTAGAAGGCACCCACCTTGATGAGATCTTTGGAATTTGCAGCATGATCCATTTATGCTTGGAGAAAGTGAAGGGATTATGGCTAAGGAATGGGACTAGAAGCACACAGTCAGACAAAGGACCTGAGAGCCAGTGGGCTAATCCCTTTTGTCTGAGGTATTTGCACCTATCACCCATTGCATTCAAACTGGTTTTGGACCATTCTTTCCTTGCCTGGGAAGTGTTCTTAAGTGATTTAGCCCTTTCAAGCCTTGGGTTTCTGCATCCAAGACACAATTTGGGGTATATGTACAGCTAACAAAGCATGCAGTCTTTGGTCTTGGTTTGATAGCAGGCAGATGGTTGGTTTACTAAGCTAAGCCCCTCAATATGCTGGCTAATTCCCAGTTCTGCAACCACTATTGAGTCTTCTCCATTCTGAACCTTCATCGATTGGGACCAAGAGCCATGTCAAGCGAGTATTACCCTTAGCAAAGCCTCAGTTCTATTCACTTCTCCCACCTTTGATTTCGCTAGCTCTTGTGAGTGTGCGTGAACACTTGCGTGTGTGTGTGTTGCTTTTTTCCTTTAATAAACTATAAATCCCATATCGAAACCTGTAGTTCTTTGCGATTCAGACTTGGTATAGCTGGACTGATCCCAAGACTGCTGTTGCCCTGGTCAAACTATATCTCTCCTTTGAGCTAATACTCTGCACATATTCTCTTCATATTAAAAATCCTGAAGTGTTCTGGGGGCTTGTTCTATACAGAATTAGACTACAATTCCATAATTCCTCTAAAGCTAGATTCGGTTTTGTGTGTCCTCCCTATAACCCAGCAATTTGGGTAACAGGTGATTCTGAGGAAAGGATGTCTTGTTGGCAGTGCAAGGGTGGTCTTGCAATGAAGGCCCCTGTCTTTTGTTTAGCTGTGTAGATCTTTGGCTAGTTTGTATGTATGTGAAAGAGGGAATAATTGCTATGGTTTTCTCTCCACTGTGGTAGAGTACAAACATTTCTGCATACATTCTTTTCATATTACACAATCCTGAAGTCTTCTGGGGGCTTGTTCTATACAGAATTAGACATTGTTTTCCCTGTACACCTGCCACTTTTTTGCATACCTTTAAGCCAGCTTCTTATGTGTCTTAAAGGACGCCTATGCCCTGTAGAAATAATTGTCCGGGATGGACTGGGCTCTTGCTTTTGCTAGTGCTATGGCAGGGCTTCCAGCCTCATTTATTCAACAATTATTTCTCTTTTCATCCCTACCTTACATTTATGTAAGATACCCATAGGAATCTAACGTATATTTTCTTGCATCTCCCCCATTGTCCCTATATGTTTTTACTGAATGCATAGTTAAGATTTCAGTTTCTTAACTGGACTTAGTTTCACCTGTAAAAAGAAGAAAGAAAAGAAGAAAAAAGAGAAGAAGAGAAATTCAATTTCAAGTTGGAAGTGATTCTCCATTGTTAAATGGAACATCTCTCTTTGGGGGTTTCTGTGCATTGTCCTGGTTACGGATGAAAGCATGCGCTCCATAACTGTGAAACTCTCACTATTAGGCGGTGCATCTTTATTATGGAAGCCAGTCAGCCGTACCGAGTTTGGTTTGTGTGACAAAGGATAGGCTGCCTAGAAAACAGAGTTGTAGATGCTGAAAAAAAATGAGAAATCCCACAAAACCAAACAGATGGATAGCGTAAGGCATACAACAATTGGAACAAAACAAACAAACAGGCTTTTGCTTTTGAAAGCATGAGAAGATGTGATTGCTGATCTCAGAAAAGGCTTATGTCTTTTATTTGTTTAATTGAAGGCAAAAAGGAAAAAAGAAACTCTATCAGCCCACACAGCAGCCCTGGGAAAAAACCCCCAAACCTGTCTGAAATGTGCGGGCTGCCATACTCAGTCATGTTCTGCTAGTCGCTGAATTACCCATAAACCAAATGTCCCATCTCCACTTTTATGGGAATGGCTTGCTAAGTCGAGTTTTGGAAGCACATTGGAGGAGCTGGTCTTGTGCAGATAGTATTGTTGTAATGAAAGAGATATCCAGATGTCCCCCTCCACCTGCTGGGTTTGCAAAATCTTTTACTCCTGATTCCTCCTATTGTTCAACTTTATGCTCCCCAACAGCCTTATTTCACTTGGAGATAGAAGGAACACGGTTAGCAATGAGTGAATGCTGATTTCCCCCCCTTTTCATTTAACAATAACAATTGTAGGCTGCTGCTGTCCTGCAGAATTAATGCAGTTTGCCACTGCTTTAATGTTCATGGCTCCATACTATGGAATCTTGAGATTTGTAGTTTGCTCTGGCACCAGAGCTCTCTGAGAGAGAAGACTAGATATCTCACAAAACTACAAATCCCTGAATTCCATAGCACTGGGCCATGGCAATTAAAGCAGTGGCAAACTGCATTAATTCTGCAGTGCAGATGTAACCATAGTCATGAAACATACAGTGATTCTTTCTTCCTAAACAGGTATTGTAATGTAAGATATAGTTCTCCTTCTATGCCTTTCTTCCACGCTCCGCTCTCCTAGTCATGGAGACATTAACTTTATCCCCATCAGTTCAGATGGATATAAACTGTCTTCCAAATAATTACATTTAGTTTATATAATAACAACAACAACCTTCCATGAACATTTTCCCAAAATTGCTCTTGATCCAAGGAAGGATTGGCTGGGACTGCATCTTCAATGTAGAAATAAAGCAGTTTGAGATCATTTTAACTGCCATGGCTCAGGGCTATGGAATTCTGGGATTTATAGTTCTCAATATGTCCTCAATATGTCATCCTTTCAAATATTTAAATATTGCTATTGTGTCATTTAAATATTAGAAAGGATGACGACATATTGAGGATGGAGCAAGATTGTTTTCTGATGCTCCAGACACCAGAACATAGAGTAATGGATTCAAACTATAGGAAAAGGTATTCCACCTAAACATTAGGAAGAAGGTTCTGGCAGTAAGAGTTGTCAGACAGTGGAACTCAGTCCATCAGAGCATGTGGAGTCTCCTTCTTTGGAGGTTTTTAAACAGAGGCTGGATGGCCAATTGCCACAGGGAAGGCTTTGATGGTTTGTTCCCGCATGGCAGGGGGTTGACTGTCCTTGTGGTCTTTTCCAACTCTATGGCGCGTTACAGACCGCTGGATTGTGGCGGTCTGCTGCCGCCGCCGCTTGCACTATCCAGGAGCCGCAGCCTTTAAACGGTGCGGCTCCCGGATGCTGCCAAGAAGGAGTGCGGAAATTGCGCTCCTTCTCAGGCCCCGGAAGAGGCACCGCAAAGCGCAAGGGGTGCATTTGCGGTGTCATTTCGGGGTGACACGTGCGGACGCAACGCGTCCAGCACGTAAAGATGGCGGTGCCCATGTGTATAGGGCGCCGCCATCTTTACGCCCCTGTCACGTGCTAGGGGTGAGGCCAGTATGGACGCTAGGTCCTCGGCCAACCCCTAGCACGTGACGGGGGCGTATTAAAGGCCCGTCTATAATGCACCTATGATTCTATGATACTATGAATAATAAAATCATAGAATTGGAAGAGACCACAAGGGCCATCCAGTCCAATTCCTGTCATGCAGGAACTCACAATCAAAGCACCCCTGTCAGATGGCCAAGACTTCTGTGTTCCACTATTGAACAGCTCTTACTGTCAGGAAATTCCTCCTAATGTTTAGGTGGAATTCTTTTCCTGTAGCTTCCATCCGTTGTTCCATGTCCTATTCTCTGGAGCAGCAGAAAACAAACTTGCTCCATCCTCAATATTAAAAAGTGCTATCACACTATGATCCTTGGCAAGATGGCAGTCCTAATGTATCTTGGCACTCACAGAAATACGTGGTGATTTGCTCTCACGCTGCAACAGAAAGCAGAGCGTCATAAATGCATTAGCCAAAGGAACAAGCAGTGTCTGATAACAAACAGTCCAGGGTTAGGAACTGTAAATCAAAGCAGAATTCTGGTAGGAGTAGCAAGATCGTGGAGTCAAGTCACAGAGCCATATTAGAGGCAGGCTGAGAGAGAAACCCACTTTGCTTCCAGCAAACCAAAAAAGAAAGGCCCCTGACTTAATAAAGCCATCTGACTCAGTCCCATCCCACTTGGAGACCATATTTCAAGAGCTGCATGTGCACAACCTCTCACTTTGCCTGTGGGGAGGGATTTGGTTTGTGCTAAACTTCAAAACCTTTGCCTTTCCCAAGTACTTGAAGCTTTCTCTCCTACCTCCATCTCCTCTAGGGATCTAAGGTGGCTGTCAGACTGAGGTGGAGGAGGGCATGTCTGTGGTACGTGTGTTTCACCTTCTGAAGCCAAGGCGGTGGGTATGACATGGATGTGCATCAGTGAATGCAAGCCTGTGCAAGTGAAATAAATGTGAAATACCGGATTGCAGGGCTCACTCCACATCTGCCTGTGTATAATGTATAATGCCCATCTATGTGTGCAGTGTGCAATGGCACCTCATGATAATAGCACTGTATGTTCAACTTTGTTTTCACAATCTTGGGCCCCATGACCAAAAATGTGTGTAGCTACTGATTTAAAAGAAGATACATTTGCATAAATCACTAACATTCTGTTTTATAAGCTGTTTTGACTCCCATTTTGGGAGAAAGGCAGGGTATAAATCAAATAACAATAAAGAATAGGACCACATTCATCCCCTTCATTTGTTGCCCTCATCCATGTTTTAACTAAACTTCTCTTCCCTCTAGCATTTCCTTGTTTGAACCCCATAGCCCCCTTAATTGCTCTTTTTGGGACTTTTTCCAGCTCTCTGATAACCTTTTTCAGATAGAAGAACCATAACTGTCTGTGCAGCAACTTAGAAAAGGAGCTTTAATAAAGACACTCAACCCACCAGAGAGGATTGTGAGTTGCGGGTGATGACAATCTCTTGCAGCAGGGAGTAAAAACATATATAGAAAACCATCTGATCAATACCCTTGATGGAATCATTAAAGACAGAGAAGCTCCAAGATCATCACCCCATCAGGTCAAGGTTGTTATTTTAGCCGCAGCCATTTGGAGCCCAGATCTCACTGCCTGAACCCTCTTTAGAGGTGAGGAATTAAGTTTCTCATCAAGCTGTATCAGACGTGGAAGAAAATTGGAGCCAGGCCTGACTTACAACCCCTTTCCAAGAGCCACGGGGCTATTATAGGTTCATATTTCACATGACCACACTGCAAGATCACCTACTGACCAGGGGGAACAAGTTCTGTCTCAACTCTCTTGTTTTCAAGAGTTTAGGGAAAAGTGGTGATTTGTGTGTGTGTGTTTTGTTAGAATAATAGAGTTGGAAGGGTCCTCAGGGGCCGTCAGGTCAGCCCCTTTGCTAAGTACAGGATCTCCAGCTAAAACATCCTGAGCAGGGGGTTGTCCAGCCTCTTTTGGAAGATGTTCAGAGAAGGAGGTCTATTCTGCCCTGCAGAAATTATGCAGTTTGATACCTCTTTAACTGCTATGGCTCAATGCTGGCCAAGTCTGGGATTTGTAGTTTTGTGAAATATTTAGTTTTTTCGCTGAGAGAGTGCTCTGGTGCTACAACAAACTACAAATCCCAGACATCCATAGCATTGAGTCATGGCAGTTAAAGTGATGGCAAACTGCATTATTTCTGCTGCATAGATTAAGGAATTTATTGCATCCGCTTAAAGCAACATACCCCATTTGCATTTAATTTTGAAGCCAGATTTTATCGCACGTGCCAGGGGTCAGGCGAGTGCCTGGGTCCCAGCCATGCTTATCTGGCATCTTTTCAAAAATGGCAGACTCCTGGTTTTGAAAAGGTGCCAAATAAGTGTGGCTGGGCTGTAGCTGGATTGCACTTGCCCAACCCCCAGCCCATGCGATAAAATCTGGCTTCAAAATGAAATGCGAATGGGGTAAGTCGCTTTAAATGGTGTGCGATAAACTCCTACGACACGAGATCCCACCACCACCTCTTTGGACAATTGGTTGGATTGCCAAACCACTCTCATTGTCAAGATGTTCCTTCTAATGTTCAATCAAAATCGACCCTCCCCTAATTTAAGATCAATAGAGCTGGTCCTCCCCTCTGGGTCAGGAGAGAACAGGCCTGTTGCCTCCTCTCCATGGTTGCCCTTGAGGAACTTAAAGAGGACCATCATATCACCCCTCAATCTTCTCTTCAGCAAGCTCTTCAGTCTCTCCTCATATGTGTTGATCTTCACACCTCTTATCATCTTTGCTGCCTAACTTGTCTGTATCCTTCCAAAAATGAGATACCCAGCCAGAACACAGTACTCTAGATGAGGCCTATGTTGTTGTTGTTGTTGTTGTTGTTGTTGTTGTTGTTGTTGTGTACGTTCAAGTCATTTCCAATTTATGGTGGCCCTGCAGTGATCCCATCGTGGTGTTTTCTTGGCAAAATTTCTTTGGAGGTGACCCTTCTTTGAGGCTGAGAGAGGGTGACCCAAGGTCAGTCAATGGGTTTTCATGGCTGAGTGAGGATTCAGACCCTGGTCTCCTAGAGTCCTAGTCCAACACTCAAACCACTATACGAAACTGCTTCCGTGTGTGTGTGTGTGTGTGTGTGTGGGCCAGAATTTGGAGGGCTGGCTTTGCTGGGATATTTGGAGAGATGCTGGGGTGTTTAGTAGTGTGACTGAGGGATCCAGTGTCACTGGGATATAAATAAAGTTAGTTATAAGACATGGCATCATGACATGATATCCATCCTTAAATCCCGGTGGGGATGTCATGTGGAGGATGGAGTGAGCAGTTTGACAGTGCTTCAGTTGCCATGGCTTCATCCTTTGGAACCCTGGGATTTGGAGTTTGTTGTGGCACTAGTGCTCTCTGACAGAGAAGGCTGAATATCTCATAAAACTACAAATCCCAGAATTCCATTGCAGTGAGCCATGACAGTTAAAGTGGTGCCAAACTGCACTAATTCTGCAGTGCAGAGACAGCCCAGGGGGTGTTGCCCTACATAGAGAATAGCCTTTTCAAACAGGCCCCCTTGGAACTGCCTTTGTGGTCTTTTGGGTAAATGTTGAGGACCTTCCTATTACCAACCTGGGCCTCTCAAACAACTTACATTTACAGAGGAAAGGAACAGAGAATGGGGGCCTTAAAGACTGATCTGCATTCTATTTTATATTCTAAGTGTTTACTGTTACTGTGTTAGAAATTAGTTTTCATATTTCATTTTATTTTTTCCATGCATTTTAATTATTGTGCTTTGGTCTTTAATTTTTTTTTCCAAAAAAGAAAAACTGTATTCTATGCTTTGCTTTAATGTGTCCAGACAGAGGTCATAAGCTGATGGGTGGTCATATACATTTGATAATAAATCAATAGAATTAAAACCTATTTATTTCAACCCCCTTTTAAATTGCCCCTGACAATAATTTCCCCCATATGTGCGGAGACTCCAGCTTTATTCTATGAAGGGCTCTGTAGCTCTTTGAAGGGTTAGCTGAAGGAACCTTCATATGTAGCCTGATTTATCTTGGAAAGAAGCAGGAGATCAGATAATAAAAGGGGCCCTTGATATCCACTGAGGTTTGGTTCCAGCCCCCCCCCCCCCGTGGATATCAAAATATATGGGGCCTCACGTCCCATTAAATACAATGGCATAATGAAATGGTGCCCCTTATATAAAATAGCAAAATCAAGGTTTGCTTTTTGGAATTTATATCTTTTGAAAATATATTTCAAGCCATGAATGATTGAATCCATGGACAAAAAAAGTAAATAAGAGGAGGGCCAACTGTACACTAGAATGTTTCACATTTAGGATTACAAACTGGAATTACAAACTGAAATTTAAATCAAATAAAATAGACTGTACACACTTCCTTGGAGCTCCCCACCTTTTATTTTGGCCTTTCCCCCAGCCTCATTCATAAAGGGTTACCTTTCTTGATCTAAGCAATATCTCTGTCAGAGCAAGCAGAAACACCAAACTCTGGCCTTTCATGGCTCTGGAGTCTCTTTGATGGATCCCTATCTCTTGATACTGTTCATTCTCACCCTTCACTCATCAGCCCCACCATCACGCAAAGACTGTTCCTCCTAAAGAACTTGCACATTGTTAGTGTTACTTCCATTCATTGGGAAGAAATCCCCTCCTGGTTTTCTTCTGGTGGGAAGGCCTTGGCTTCTCCTTCAGATTTTTGGAAGGAAAGGGTTTCTGTCTGGAGACAGTGAGATTCCAAGACCTTGCCTGTCTGCGTGTTGATAAAGCTTCCTTCCTTTCCATTGCCTTCTCCCTCATAGACAGAAAGGAGGTCATCTTCCCCTGGGACAAAAACAAAGGATGACTCGATCCGAAACAGGACCTCTTCACTCACGCGAGGGTCACATGATGCTATTAGAGTGTCTTCTTCATTGCCTTTTGATTCTTCAGTCTGAGATACCAGGCTTCCAAGGGATGGCTTGTCTTGTGGACTCAGTTCTTGTCTTTCTCCTTGAGTTTCTTGGCCTTCCAACTGCTCCCCTTCAACACAAGGACCATCAGCACCCAACTTTGATTCCTTGCTCTTTGTGGTTCCCCTGGAAGTCCAGTGTGCAGTCTCACTTGTCTGCTGACTCCGATTGAAGAGGATCTTGTGAGTCTTCTTGTTGAATAATATTCCTTCTTCCACGGAAATGATGCTATATGTTTGCTCCACTTCGTCCTCTCCTTCTGTATATGACTCTGTCATCTCTCTGTTGGTTTTACTGCCACAGTCATACATGAGCTGGCTGATTTTCTGAGACACCTGACTTGGGCTCTGCAGGATTTTGGAAAGGCGGTGTCTGTCCCATATTGTACTCGTCTGTTGACTTTTGCAAGTCATTGCCAAGCCAGTTCGGGGGCAGATCCATGTTTTCTCTTTCTTGACATCAGTTTCATTTGTGAACTTCACTTGGGATGGTTTTGGGGTCTTTGCAGAGGCTGGATGTTCACTGAGATTCCACTCTTCTGACTGGAAACTACTCACTAATCCTTGCTCTTGGGGTAGCTGGCTACTCCGTGAGCTTTCCACAGGCAGTGGTTCTGACTTCGTCCCTTCGAAGAAACTTACCTTTCCTTCTGACTTGCTCTCTAGTCTTCTCTTTGCATCGGAGCTTCTCTGAGATTCCTGGACTGATGGTGTCAGAATTTCTGAAAGAGGCTTAAGTACCCAAATCCGGCTTGTTTGTTGACTTTTGCAGGTCATTTCTAAGCCAGTTTTTGGGCTGATCCAAGTTAAGTCCCTTTCAACATCAGATACACTTGTAGGCTGAGCTTGGGAAGATTTGCTGATCTTTGGAAAAGCTTGATTACTATCTTCTTTGTTGTCATTGCATGACTTTTTTTCTTCTGGCTGTTGGGAATCCTGTAGGTGTTCAAGATGGAATGGCCTTTCTTCTAGCTCTAGACCACTCACTAATTCTTGTTCTTCAGATTTCTGACTGCTGGTGCAAGATTCTGGCTTGGCAGGCAGCTCTGCTGAACACACAATCCCTTCTTCTGATTGCGCTCCTTTCTTTGGTTCTTGATCTTGGATCTGGGATCCTTGAATTGAACGCTGCAGAATTTCTACAAGTGGCTTAAACTCCCAAATCTTGCTTGTCTGTTGACCTTCGCACTTCATGAGTTTGCCCGTTCTTTGGTTGATCCAGGTCACGTTTTCCTTGGCCTCTGTTTCATTCACCTGCTCCATTTGGGAGGCCATTTGAGATTGCAGGCTGAGCAATGGCTGCCTATTCCAGTAGGGTTCCTCGCTTATGAACCACTTGCTGCTTTGGTGGGATGGCCTCTGAAAAGGTGTGCTATTTTTAATGCTTGCTGCCCCAGGTCTCTGTTGGCTTTGGTCTACCAATTCTTTTTGCCTGACATGGAGATTGCTCACTCCATGATCTGCTGGCATGGATGCCTCTGAGTCTCCCTCAGCCGGAATGGTTTTCTTTGGGGACTCCTGTTCCAGTGTTGGGCAACCATCACCACTGTCCTGGTGTTTGATCATCTCACTGATTTTCTCCTCACTGATTTCAGTATTGCATTTCTGTTCTTTCATATCTAGCCTTACCTGACTGCTTCTGTAACTCCCGAGGATTGCCTGATCAAGTGTGAGCTCAGAGCCATCCATTCTTCATTTCCTCTGCCCACAGCTAAGAGCCCTTCAGCCTTGGAGGCAAACAGGGCAAGTGCTTATTGGTCCAGTGGCAAAGGACTGCTGTGGCTTCTTCTGCTGAGGAGGTCTATCCTAAAAGTCTGACAAGGAAAAAAGGAACTTGAGAGCCACTACCTGAGACCCTCCTTCCCTGCTTGTTTCAAGATGATTTCTCTCTATGTCTTGGATTTCTCACTGGGTCCAGATCTGCTGTCTAGGTAGTATCATTGCTGAGGTCAGTTCTACTCCTCATTGCCTTGAATGTTTTTCAGCTGAGGCTTAGATGGGATCATGGTCCTGATGTGAAAGCCAACCTTTTGGATGATTGGGCGGTCAGCTTTCCCTGCATGGCTGCCTTCCCATCCTTATTTCCACCTTGTTCTAGAGGATTCCAAAGATGGTCACCCAACGGCTGTGACATCACCAGCTTCCATTCTGCTCTGTTCTGGCCCATTCCACTGATGAGAAAGGAAACAGTGAGGCAGGACAAGGACTGTGGAACATTTTAAAAACTTGAGATAGACCATGTAAGTATTTTTTTTGGGGGGGGGGCATGTGGTCTTCCTTTCCCTACATTGCCTTGTTAACTGGCCAGTCACCACTTTTGTCACCACTGGTGCCACTTGTGCACCCAGGGCCTTCTGTGGGCTGCAGAAAATTCAACATGGTCAGAGGCTGACTTCTGGTTCTTAAAAATATTGCCACTACTATTTATAATTGTTGTTGTTATAAGGGAAATGGTTGAACCTGGAGTCTTCTGGGAGCAGCAATTCATCCTCTGAAAAAGATTGGCCTGGGGCCAATTGTTAAATTGTCAAGGGCCACATAATCTACCCCTGGGGGAGCGCATTTCCCCCTCCCTTCCATAGCTCCATGGACTACTCTGCTAAACTGATATTTATCACTTCCTCTAAGGTTTCTTTCTATCCAGCTTCTCACACCTTTCTTTCTGCTACCTCTGTATGCTTCTTAATGTTGCATTGGTTTTGTGTGTTTGCATGCACCTTGGCACGTTTCTCAATAAAACTCTTTTATTTATCAAAACTGTAGTATTTCTCCTGTTAGAACTGGTATACATAGGTGTAAAATCACCCTGAAAGTTACCCAACCTCTCACAGGTCTCCTGTTGAGTTCATAAATTCCCCCAAATATCAAGAGATTCTACCACTGTTGTTGGGAACCCCAAGTCCCCCCACCTTTTTGGGTAATGGGGGGACGACGCAAGTGATCCACAGGCCACACTGTCACCACCCCATGCTCTACTCCGAATGGAATTCTCTGGGGATTTGGGATATTATTAGACACTTCAGCTCCCCACCACCTTCCCTTACCTCCCCCACATATTGTCCCTGAGAATGGAATGAATTGCTTTTGGACTGGAGGATGAAACTCAAGAAAACTTGTCTGTGGGTGATTAATGGCTCCAACTTTCAGAGCTGGCTTCAACTCCACTACCATTAATTTCTGTTGTAGCAGCCAGCTCCAGGAATCTGAGTTCAGCCTTCCTTCTGCCTCTTAGATCTTGCAGCTAGAAGAATGATGATTTTACTCTTCTTTACACTGTCAATCTCTGAGGGGAGGCATTATTCCTTTTCCTTTCTTGCGATGGGAGAGGAAGGCAGGAGGTGCGTTTCAGCCGGGCTGCAATTAGTGCCTCACTATTTCTCAGGTCCACTGTTGGGACTGCCAATGTCTGAGGCCTGGAAATACAACTGAGAGGCCTCAAGAAGCTTCTGTAAAAAGAATTCCCCAGGATGAATTATAGAGTGATTGATGCTCAGCAGACGTCCCATGAGTACTCAGCTGCGAGGCATCTTCAATTTACCTTTCCAGCATTATCTTCCAAGGTCCATTCAGCCTTGCATTTTTCCATAGGTTGCTAAAATGAAGACCCAGATTTTTGGGGTAATTAACTTACATTTTGTAATCTGCTTAGGGAGTGTTTAAGTGCACTGATAAGTGATATAGAAATAAACTTGCTACTGCTATTGCTATCTGTCAGAAAATGATCCAATCAAAATTAAAATCAGAATAAAGATAAATTGGAAAGGTTCCTTGGCTACCTTGGGAACCCAGTCAAGGCAGCTGAGGTTTGTTCTTTTAATTCTCTGAGACCATTCCAAGCTCTCAGAGAAGTTTGTAGAAGTTTAGTGGTCCCTATGATCCACAGAGGGCCAACACATCAGTAAAGTGCTTGAGGACTGAGAAGAAAATAGCCACTGTTGTATTGGCCGAGATCCTACATTGCACTCCTATAGTGTAAATTTAGACCCAGAGTGGTGTAGTGGTTTGAGTGTTGGACTACAACTCTGAGACCAGGGTTTGATTCCCTGCTCAGCCATGAAAGCCAATGGGTGACCATGGACAAGTCACATGCTCTCAGCCTCAGGGAATGGCTCAGGGAAAGGTAACAGCAAACATCTGAAAAAATCTTGCCAGTGACTGGAGGGCATACAACAACAACAAAGTGTTATTTGTACACACATAGAGTGGCAGCCTGTTAGGGCCATGCAAAAGTGCAGGTCCACATTATACATTATTAAGGAGCCCTGGTGGCGCAGTGGTTAAATACTGGTACTGCAGCCACGCAGAGCCACAGGGCTGTGAGTTCAATTCCACAAGGCTGTGAATTTGATTCCAGGTAGGGCTCCAAGGTCAACTCAGCCCTCCATCCTTTCATAGGTCGGTAAAATGAGTACCCAGCTGTTGGGGGCAATTGGTTTACACATTGTAAATAACTTAGGGAGTGCTAGTTCTCTGATAAGTGGTATAGAAATGTACTTGCTGTGTATGTCTTTTCTTGATCATTGTGGATGTTGGTACTCTCCCCCACAACCAATCTCCCCAATAAACTCACTCCCATGGCTATCCTGTAGCAAGTGGAGAGTAGGGTGGGGAGGGGGGGGTCCCCAAAGCCAGATGAAGTCTCCAGAGCCAGGTGAAGAATGATCCTCTACTGAGACTTCTGGAGGACCTCGCTGGATCTCAGCAGATAATGTCATCAGTTTGCATCTGGGCTTAGGAACATAGCCAGACACTATGCCAATCCCACCTCCACTCTCCAGCAGCCACAGAATGGCCATGGGAGACAGGATTTAGTGGCTCAGGAGTGAATCTAAAGGGTATTACATGGACAGGGGTAGCATGGTTTTGTGTGTAGAACTATAACCTCAGTCATAGGTAAGTGGTGATTTCAGTGTGCCTCTCAACATCAGTTTCTGGGAAATGTGATGATAGTGCCCTGATTATGGATTTCCTACAGGGCTGTGAAAACACCATTTGCATCTCAAAAGGGATTTTGGTTCCTCTTTTGGTTCCAGGACTCCCCATGCATACCAAAATCCATGGATGTTCATCCCATTAAATACAATGGCAAAATAAGAAGGAGTTCTTTATATAAAATGGCAAAATCAAGGTTTGCTTTTTGGGATTTATATATTTTCAAATGTTTTCAAGCAGTGAATGGCTGAATCTGTAGATAAAAAATCCATGGATATGGAGGGCCTACTATATACACAGGGGACTCTCTATATTAGGGGACTCCATGGTCTGTGCTGAAGTGAGGCATTTTATGTTGGACCATGATCACTGGACCATAAATGACAGGACTTATTCATTGTCTATTTTGGAGCCAGCTTTCTTCTATTTTGGCATTTTCTTCCTCTTTCTGCATGAGATGACAATGTTCTAGTATTTGTTCTGTCCCTTGGGCTTGTCCCCTTGAGTTTCAAGGTCCAATTGAGTTTCAAGGTGTGCATGTTTGCAACTCACACACCCAGCTTCAGCTAAATACACTGGACCTGGAGTACTGTGATTTTCCATACTGGAAACATGGTATTCCCCAGCAAAGGTGGTGGCCTATTTTGCACATCTACGGTGTGAGTAATTTCATCTCGGCCTTGAACCATATGAGGGTACCCTATGGGAAGTGGATTAATATTGCATTCACATGAAACCTGACTGTTCACTACTTGTAGAACGGAGAAGAATAACGATTTCAACATTGTGTCTTGTGGCAGCTCTGTTTTGCTCCGGAGGCTTGTCAGTGATATGTGATTCGAGACAATCATTTCAGCTTCAAGATTACCAGAAATCAATGGACCTGTCATAGCTACCCACTGAAGGGTTGCACCAAACACTTCTCTGTGTTGCTCTGGGAGATGGGAAAAAAGACTCCATTACGTTGCTAACAAGCTGACAGGCCCAGACCAAGTAAGAGCATCCACTGATATCAATAAAAAAAAATCAAGATGTTTTTTGAGTGCAGCTCAGCATAGCACAACAATGCCTGCCTGCTTGCAAAATCAATTGCACACAGTGTGTTCCAATAACAGCTGCAATGTCATTAAGATCATTGTTTGGAGACCTCATGTTTCTTGGTCGAAAGGCCAAGACACACCGGGAGGATTCATGTCTTAATGGCTCCAGGGACTGGTTCTGAATGGGAAAGATTTTCAAAAGCAAAATAAAATAACATTAAAAAACTCTTACATGTTTAGGGATGAAGATCAATGCCTTTGTTTTTCTTCTTGAATGAAGCCTGCTGGACACTTCATTTCATGCATGTTTTATATCTTACCCATGCATATAGTACACATAGAAAAGGAAACTTGATACAGCATATCATAGAATCATAGAATCATAGAATCGTAGAGTTGGAAGAGACCACTAGGGCCATCCAGTCCAACCCCCTGCCATGCAGGAAATCCAAATCAAAGCATCCCTGACAGATGGCCATCCAGCCTCTGTTTAAAGACCTCCAAGGAAGGAGACTCTATCACCCTCCGAGGAAGGAGTGCATTCCACTGTCGAACAGCCCTTACTCTCAGGAAGTTCCTCCTAATGTTGAGGTGGAATCTCTTTTCCTGTAGCTTGCATCCATTGTTCCGGGTCCTGTTCTCTGGAGCAGCAGAAAACAAGCTTGCTCCCTCTTCAATATGACATCCCTTCAAATATTTAAACAGGGCTATCATATCACCTCTTAACCTTCTTTTCTCCAGGTTAAACATCCCCAGCTCCCTGAGTCGTTCCTCATAGGGCATGGTTTCCAGACCCTTCACCATTTTTGTCGCCCTCCTTTGGACACGCTCCAGTTTCTCAATGTCCTTTCTGAATTCTGGCGCCCAGATAATGATGTCCATTATCTCAGATCTAGGAGACAGTGTGTAATTTTATACTCATAAAGCTATTGTAGTTGTTAACTGCCCTTGAGTTGGTCATGACTCCTGGCAAACCTGCAAATGAGGCATTTCCAAGCCCCCCTGTCCTCCACAGCTCTTAAGTCCTGTAGATTCAGGCCCATGATCTCCTTATCTCTCCATCTGGCATGTGGTCTTTCTCTCTTTCTATTTCCCTCTACCATTCCTACCATTATTGTCTTTTCTAGTAATCCTTGCCTTCTCATTACATGACCAAAGCATGACAGCCTCAATTTGATCTTCTTGGATTCCAGGGAGAGTTCAGGCTTGATCTGTTCAAGGACCCCTTTGTTTGTCTTTTTGGACATCCATAGTAGCCTCAGCACTCTTCTCCAGCATCACATCTCAAATGAGTTTATTTCATTCCTATCTGCTTTCTTCACTGTACAACTCTCAAATCTGCACATGGTAATAGGGATGGCTTGGATGATTCTAACTTTAGTGCTCAGTTGTATGTCTTTGCATTTGAGGATCCTATCTAGCTCTTTCATCACTGCCCTCCCCATTCCGAGTCTCCTTCTTATATCTTGATTGCAGTCTTCTTTCTGACAAATGTTTGATCCAAGGTATGGGAAATCTTAACTATTTCATTTTCTTTATTGTCTAGATTGAGTTTATCTGTTTCTTCCATGGTCATTATTTTTAATTTTTTTATGTTCAGCATTAAGCTTGCATTTTGACTTTCATCTTTGACCTTCCTTAGTACTTGTTCCAGGTTTATGATATTTTCAGCTAGTAGTATGGTGTCGTCTGCATATCTTAGATTGTTGATGCTCCTTCCTTCTGTCTGAACTCCTCCAAAGTTACATGATGTTTATGCATTAGTAAACTGTAACACTGAATGGGAAAAAAGAGAGTGGCATGCATATCTGCAGGTGTAATGCTCAATGTGCATCTACATGTTCCATGCTCAGTGACATCTTGATTAGAATTCAGCATGGGACTTCTGCCTTTGTAAGTGGATTTATGTGTGTGGGGAAAAAAGAACTGAGTAGTTTCACAATGTCCATATTCACTTAGGGACTGCCATGGCATTATGATGGACAGGCACCTGTTGCAAAATGTTAGCCAGTGGAGTGATCAATGTACCACCACCCTGATGTTCAATGCACAGCGGTGGACACTGAGGCACTCCCAGAGTGCAGCAGAAGTGCCCAATGTGAATCAAAAGTGTCTCATGTGCATTGGAACTGTCTGACATTCAAAGCACCTGATTCATATCAGAACAATCTTTTTTCCCCTTTTTTCTTTATTATTCAACGTAAAAACAGTTTACAAGTCAATATTATTCTTGTTACATCTTATTTGTTAAGCAGAATATAACTTTTGTTACCTCTTTAACTTCGGTGATATAAATCCCATACTGAATTTCCTATTTCCCATATTGTATATGCTCTACTTCTGTATACAAATCAAATATTCCTCCCTCAAAATAAATTAGTGTGTTTGTCTTCCCACAATTTTGCAGCCTTTCCCCATTTTTCATCATATTGTTGAAATGAATTATTATTTATATATGCTGATAAAGGATCTGATATAGCTAACTCCTGTAGCTTTGTTACCCATTTCTTTATTACTGGGGTTGAACCAGATTTCTAATATTTTGCATAGATCAGGCGGGCAGCAGTCATCATATATAATAATACATTTAACTCATACCAGGTTATCTTCTATTATGTCAGTTATATTTATTAAAAAGAGTTCAGGACTTAGTGGGATATTTTTCTTTAAAATGTGTGTAATATTTTTATAAACCATTTTCCAGAACTTTTTTGCTTTGCCACATTACCACCACGTGTGGTATAAAGTCCCTTCTTTCTTCCATATGCATAACTTCACAGTTCACTAAGAAGGTTTCTTTTCATTTCTGCAGCATAGCTACAGATTCATAAAGTGATGAAATGTAGACCATGATGTAGGATCTTGACTCCTGTGTGCAATGGCACTGCAGACACTGTTCTGCTTCCACATCCTTTAAGTAAATAGGTTCCATCTGTGGCATCACTAGGGTTGGCATAATTAGAATTGGCATCACCCATTAGGGTAAGTCAGAAATAAATTGAAGGCACACAACAACAGCAGCAGCAACCAATGAACAAAGGCACTAAATATGCAAAGACATGGCATATACATCTCTTTTTCTGTGGTCTTAAACAGAAGGTGGATATTTGGTATCGGACCAAAATGTCCAACTGCTTCTTCAGGGGAACTTACTGATGTGCAAGTCACTGGAATGAAGCCATGTGTGTGAATGTGTGTGTTGTTATTTCATATGAATGAGAGATCACAAAGCCACCCTTGCTCAGGTCTTCCTTGACTGAGTCTCTCAACCTACAGTGCAGTCTTTCTCTTTTTCTGCTGCCTTCTATCTAAGACAGCATCATTGTCATTTCTAGCAAGTCCTGTCTTCTTATGACACATCCAAAGTATGATAACCTCAGCTAAGTTATCTTGGCTTCTAGGAAGAGTTCAGTTTTAATTTATTCCTGGACCCATTTTTGTCCAAGTCGTTGATGTGCCTTCAAATCATTTTTGACTTATGGCGACCCTACAGCACCCCTATGATGGTTTTTTTTGTGGCAAGATTTTTTGGCAAGAGGAGGTTTGCCATTGCTGTCCCCTGAGGCTGAGAGTGTGTGGCTTGCCCAAGGTCACCCAGTGGGTTTCCATGGCCAAGCAGGGAATCGAACTCTGCTCTCCAGAGTCATAATCCAATATATACAATTTCTAGTCACTTACACATAATATATAAAATCATAACCCTATATAAAAACTAAAACTATAACCCTAAACTAAACTAAATTACCCTCAATCCCCTCCAATCCCACCCCTATTTAAAACTAAAATATAAAGCACCAAAAACACAAATCCATTTGAAACAACTAACATCAACTATATTTGACTTCTCACTTCCCAAATAAGTTTTTCTGTGCCTAAACTTAATAAAAATATATATATTTAAAAATCCCAGTGACATATACATATTTGTTGTTGGGTGGATTCAAGTCATTTTTGACTTATGGCAACCCTAAGGCGATCTTATCACAGGATTTCTGGGGCTGAGAGTGTGTGACTTGCCCAAGATCATGCAGTGGGTTTCCATGACTGAGTCGTGAATCAAACCCAGGTCTCCAGAGTTGTAGTCCAATGCTCAAACTGCTAAATATATATAAAGAAATTCCATCTTCTTCTTTAAAATAAAGGTCACTAATGCAATATTTACTGCACACTCCCCTCTCTCTGTATATTTTTCATCTTGTAAGAAGCATTTTTGGAGAGGTGTTGGTTTTCAAATGAAGTTGCCTCCTAGGAAAGTCCTGGGCAAATTGACACATTTTAAATTCAAATGACGAACTATAACAGGTTTATTAAGAAGCTCTTGGTGTGTGGTTTTTTTCATCCCCTCTCTCTAGAAAAATGAAAGCTAAGCGTGTTACCAAATGCCTCTAAGAATAAAGCAATGTACTTGAGGCTTCCCTGTTGAACTCAATAATGGTATCAGTCTTCATTTAACGAGAAATGTCTGCAGAAAAAGAAATAATAAAAACATTAATTTTCCATTATGCTTGACGATGAGCTGATCAAATCCCCTTTGGTGTTGAAAATGGGATGTTGGAGAAGACAATATATTATGCTCATTGAGGCACCTGCCTTTTGGAAACTCAATCTTCGGCAATCGCTTCTCCAATAACACTGCAGGCAGGCTGAGCCAGCCAGCTCCATTTTTCTTCCACGTCGGAAGAGCGTCCAAATGGGCCAATTCTTATCTTCGGCTCTCCCTCATTAAGGTGTCATTTAAAACCTCTGCCGTACTCCTGACAGGTTTATGCCTCCTGGCGGATTAAAATGACGAAAGATAAATGCATTCTTGAGTTTTTCAGGGATGTATTTGGTATCGAAAGAAAGGCTCATAAGGAATGGGTATGCTGATGACACCCAGCATTACTTCTCTTTGGTTTTTGAGTCTGTTGAGGCTCTACCAGTGTTGGATCAATGCCTGGAGATTATAATGTGCTGGATTAGGGCCAGTATCATATTCTGAATCTCCCCGAAGGAGCAGGTGCATAACATGGGAATGCTCCTACATTCAAGGCCAAGGTGGACTCGGTGGCTTGGAGTGCTTGAGGCCAGCTCTGGCTGGTGCACCAGCTACAGCCTTTCCTGGACAGAAACAATTTAGCCACAGTAGTCCTTGCACTGATAATAGCCCTGTTAGATTTCTACAATCTGTTTGCATCTGCCCTTAAAGATTAACTATTAAACAGTTGACTATCTTTTAGCATGTGGAGCTTGTCTCATCTTTGTTTGCTGCTTGGCTACATGCTTCTAGTTCCTTACCTATGGAAATACACAAGGACAGGCTTGCAAAGCATAAATCCTGTAATTGTCTATAATTGTCTATATCCAAATGCAATACATAACCTTACTTGTTCACATTGGAATGGGTGAAGGATAAGATAATTGTACGTGGGTCCCTTTGCAACCAAGTGCTTGTATTTTTTCACATTATTGTTCTAGTTTTGAAAAGAAGAAGCTAAGTGCAGCAGACCTGTTCTAGATCCAACTCATTCTGCTGACACTTTCTGCAGCACACAATTGTTCAAGGGCTTGTAAGAGGGAACAGTTTTGAGAGCAATGTTTGGTAATCAAACACAAAGTAGACAAATGCACAAACACAGGGAAAGCGGACACTGCAGGGAGGAGTTAGAAGGATCTAAGGAAGGCACGCAGGTCTCAGGCAAAGGAAGACCAAGAAGGATTGCGATGTGCTTCTGGTCAAACCATGTAAAGCCATGCTGTGTCTACAGAAAAGAAACCAGTTGATCTATCTTGAAAAAGACATCATAGAACTGCAAAATGCAACTGAAAAGATCAAGGTGGTGAGTGACCTAGAAAGGTTTGACTGGTTGGTGCTGGAAACAGAGGACTGTTATAGGAGGGGCAACTAATACTCCAGAGGACAGAATCAAAATTCAAAATGACCTTAAAAGATTAAAAAGTGGGGCCAAAATTAATACAGTGCGCCCATGTTTTACGCAGGCGCGCCATATGCAGCTTTCAGCATATGCTGAAAGTTGCCCTGGAAGAGCCCGTTGTGCACCCTGGAAGAACCAATGGGGTGTGCACCCATGGCACATGCGCTCCCACACCGCTGCATGCCACAGACGCAAGCCCCATTACTTCCTAGGAGGCTTCAGGATACGCTGATTTCCCCTTACGAGGAGGGATCCGAAACAGATCCCCGTGTAAGGGGAGGGTGCAATATAAAATGAATTTCAACAGGGAGAAATGTAAGGTACTACACTTGGGCAAAAATAAAATAAATGAAATGCACACATATAGGCTGGGGATACCTGGATTGATAACAGTACATGTGAAATGGATCTGGGAGTCCAAGTGGACCACAAGTTGAACATGAGTCAACAATGTGATGCGGTAGCTAAAAAGGCCAATGCGATTCTAGGTTGCATCGATAGAAGTACAGTGTCTAGAATCAAGGGAAGCAATAGTGCCACTCTACTCTGCTTTGGTCAGGCCTCTCTTAGAATATTGTGCCTAATTCTGGGCTCCACAATTCAAAAAGGAGGTTGAAAAGCTGGAGTGTGTCCAGAGGAGGGCAGCAAAAGTGGTGAAGGGTCTGGAAACCACCAAGCCCTATGAGGAGAGATTTAGGGAGCTAGGTATGTTCAGCCTGGAGAAGAGACGATTAAGAGGCGATATGATAGCCCTGTTAAAATATTTGAAGGGGTGTCAAATTGAGGAGGGAGCAAGCTTATTTTCTGCTGCTCCAGAGACTGGGACAGGGAACAATGGATGAAAACTACAGGGAAAGCTTTCTATCTAAATGTTAGGAAGAACCTAATGATGGTAAGTTTGACAGTGAAAAAAAACTCCCTCAGCAAGTGGAGTCTTCTTCTTCAGAGGTTTTAAAACAGAGGTTGGGTGGGCATCTGTTGAGAGTGCTT
The DNA here is from genome assembly GCF_019175285.1 of Sceloporus undulatus. NCBI lineage: Eukaryota > Metazoa > Chordata > Lepidosauria > Squamata > Phrynosomatidae > Sceloporus > Sceloporus undulatus. The sequence goes on from NC_056522.1 coordinate 379,569,169, forward strand.
TGAGTGTGTATTCCTGCATATTGGAATGGGGTTGGATTGGATGGCCCTTGGGATCTCTTCCAACTCTAGGATTCTATGAAAATGCTTTGTACGCATTGCACTATATGTGCCATTTTCCTGCAGTTGCATTTTGGTTGCTTCTAGGTGGATAACCGCCCACTCCACTGTAGGTGGAAGCTGCTGGCTAGATCAATCCCTTTGTAAGTGAGCCTCATTAGCTAAAAAGCAAAGCCAGCAATCCCTTTCCAGCTCCAGGGGTTTCCCACTTAGCAGAATATCTCCAGCAACTAATCTGCCAGTTCTCCAGTGGCTGCCCCCCAACTGGAAACTTCAATTTGTTCACCTTCTGGTTTAAATGCTTCCCACTGCGTTGCTTGTTATGATGGGAAAGGAATGGAGAGATGAGGATGAAAGATGGAAATCAGAAAGCCATTAGCATCTGTGGGGTCAGACAGAAACTTAACCTTCCAAATATTCAAAGGCCTCCCCCCTCCAGTGGTGTTTATTGTATTTCCCATGTCTTTGGTTTTATGCAGGTCCCTGGCTCTGCAGAACAACAGCTTGTTCAAGGAAGCAAAATAATGACTTTGATTTACCTCCAGCTGAGGACTTTGTGGCTTTAAAAAAAGGCTCTGTACGGTTCAGATTTCAGCTGGGCAAATCATGATGATCTATCTGTCCTCCTGATCTCTTGTATGTTGATAGCAGAAAAGTATTAGTGAGAACCTGAGAAGGTGGGTGCTCTTGTCCCAGTGAAAATGATTAATTTCTGCATTGTTCAGCATGTAACAGTTTCAGGAGGAACACAGCATGCTCCAGTTTGGCAGAGACAGTCCCAATTAATCCTCTACCATCCCACTTTTTCAGCTGCTTTTAAAATGTCCCAGCTTCTCTCACCTGCATATCAGTTTTGGATGCACACTTTCCCTATGAGGAGAGATTTAGGAAGCTGGGTATGTTTAACTTGGAGAAGATAGCCCTGTTCAAACATATGAGGGGGTGTCATGTTGAGGATGGAGCAAGCTTTTTTTCCTGCTGCTCCAGAGAAAAGGATGTGGAACAATGGATGCAAGCTACAGGAAAAGAAATTCCACCTCAACATTAGGAGGAACTTCCTCACAGTAAGAGCTGTTCCACAGTGGAGAATGGTGGAGTCTCCTTCTTTGGAGGTTTTTAAGCAGAAGCTGGATGGCCATCTGTCAGAAGTGCTTTGATTGTGAGTTCCTGCATGGCAGAATGGGATTGGACTGGATGGCCCTTGGGTTCGCTTCCAACTCTAGTAGTCTGTGGGCGAATTCACACTAGCATTTTTTATGGCAAGGGGATCTGAGGAGATTCGATGTTGTGATTCCAAATTGAAGTTTCCACTACATTTGCTACGACTGAATATCTCCAGTGCATTTTGACACTGCTAAATTCACATTACTGTAAGTAAGTAGTGATTTAAAACGGAGCCTCCATATCGAACACGTTCAACTGTTCTTGGATTTTAAAAAAAAATGTCAATCAAGTGATGCACATCTGCATCGTTCTGCTTCCGCTGTCATAGTTGTTGACGTGACTCTGCATCCGCAATAATATGGCGCTTTGCCAACAAGGGAGGTCCACAGGTCTGCAGGTGGTAGGGCAAGACCCCAGGTGAGGTGGGATGTTCCGCCCCTCTGCACATAACCCCTTCCCTGTCAGCCTCGGAGGATGGCAATGGCAAGGCCTCTGAGCAATGAAATTCATAGATATAGAATGGGAAAAACCTGGCTGAACGAGACTATGGGTGAAAGCGATCTAGGAGTCCAGGCAGACCACAAGTTGAACATGAGTCAATAGTGTGATGCGGCAACTAAAAAGGCCAATGGGATTTTAGGCTGCATCAATAGAAGTATAGTGTCTAGTTCAAGGGAAGTAATAGTGCCACTCTATTCTGCTCTGGTCAGGCCTCACCTGGAATAATACTGACGGGATACAGACCACCGAAAGGTCGGTCTGCCGCTGCCTCCATTTCCACCAGCGGGAAGCCTCAGCCTCCAAACAGCGAGGGTTCCCGGCGGCGGAAAAAGAACCCGCATTGAGGATGCAGAAAGCTTGTTTTCTGCTACTCCAGAGAACAGGACACAGAACAATGGAAGAAAGCTACAGGAAAAGAGATTTGACCTAAATGTTAGGAAGAACCTAATGATGGTACATTTGACAGTGGAGATACACTCGGACAGTGGCAGATTTCACCTAAACATTAGGAAGAACTTTCAGACAGTAAGAGCTTTTCAACAGTGGAACACACTTCCATGGAGAGTGGTGGATTCTCCTTCTTTGGAGGTCCCCTGTGGTCATTTTCAAAATGGCAGCAGGAAGACGCACATCTTCATTTGCTGTCATCATATTGAGAAGGCCTGCAGAGGTAAACAGAGGGTGGGATGGCCTTCTGTTAGGGGTGCTGTGAGTTCCTGCATGGCAGGGGGTTGAAATAGATGGCTCTTGGAGTCTCTTCCAATTCTATGATTCCATGATTCTAACCCTTGCCATGAAGCCCCTTGTGATTGGTTAGCCTTGTGGGGAGTCACAGTGTCTCAACCTCAGACTATGGTGATGGCAAGCTCCTCTGAAGAACCCTTGCCAAAAAAACCCTTGTGGAAGCAATGCAAATGCACAGAAACCGCCAAACTTAAAAAAAAAAAACAACCTACACAAACTGCACCGTGTTTCCCAAAGAATCCCCTCTCCAACTTTGGCAACATCTGGGCATCAGGCATTGGTGCAGATAAGGGGACTAATTCACAGGCAGAAGAGCAAAACAGCTGTATGATGGTTTAAAGGGACCACTTAACAGCATGGCGAATTTGAATCCACTGGATTTAAAGTGCTGGTATCTTCACCCACCGGTGAGTGCTTAGAGGCGAAAAACAATAGGAATTTGCCACCAAGCCAAGACCTGTGGGATGGGATGTCCTGCTCCTCTGCCCACCCTCCTTGCTTCTGGGTGCTCTGAATGGGATCGGCAGCATGTTCCCATTGGCAGCTCCCTAAAAACCCTCAGTGCTTTTGAAAAGACTCAGAAAATGCCTCAGTTTCAAAACCACTGGGTTAAGGGGGATTTGCACCCCCCCCCTGAAATTCAGATCAGGAAAAATCGGTTCAGGTATGAATGACCCCGTTTTAACCTGGTTTCCAAACCAGTTTATAATGTAGCAATAGCCATAGCAATAGCAAGTACATTTTTTATACTTAAGCACTCCTTAAGCAGTTTACAATGTGTAAGCCAGTTGCCCTCAGCGAGCTGGGTACTCATGTTAGCGACCCTGGAAGAAAGCAAGGCTGAGTCGACCCTGAGCATCTGGCTAGTATTGAACTCACAACCTTGTGGTTTGTGAGGGAGTGGCTGCGGTACAGGCATTGAACCACTGCACCCCGAGGGCTAATGTAGTGTGAATGTGCCCATGATTCTATGATTCTCGGTCTGATTAATAGCAGCATGGTGAATAAAATGTGGCCCCATTGACTGTCAGTCCCCCAAAGTCCTGCAACTCTGAAAAAGAAATTGTAAAACATTTTCTAGCATGATTGTTGGAAATCTTTGGTTTCAAATTAAGCAGAAAGCTCCCCAAACCCCTAAACCTGCAAAAATATCCCACCTGAACCCTACACTACCCAAATAACTGTTTCCCCTCCCCTCTGTGTTCATTTTCAAAATGGCACCAGAAAGACACACACCTTAATTTGGTGTCATCATATTGAGAAGGCCTGCAGAGGTAAGCAGGGCTTACTGGGAGGGTGGTCAACCTGGAGGTTGGCGGTTGGAGGGATAAATTGACCATTGGCACGCATCCACTTGCCCATCCCAGATCTAGGTTAGATCTGAGTATCTCCAAGTAAGCCTAGGAAAGAATCATAACTACATCTGTAAGACTGGTTGCTACCAATCTGAGATAACAGTACTGGACTAGATAGACCAGTACTGGACTGTTTGATGTGGAGGAACTTCTACTTGCAAGTCCACTTCCTGTCTTCTTCTTTCTATCTGATTTTTTCCATGCAAAATAAAATAATATAAATGCATAGAATAGGGATTTTTAAATGCATATTGTGAACACACTTTCCTTCAAATTTGCATTTTGGAACACTTTTCATCTTGAAATGGCAATATAGGTGTGTGTCTGTGTGAATTTCTTTAAAAAACAAAACAACTAAATTGTGTATTGCAAAATCTGGATATATGTGCAGTCCAAAACCTGCATCTCCATTCATGTATTCTTCAGGAACATGTAAAATTAGGTCAGTTCATGCACAATGCAAATGAAACAAAATGTTCAAGCATTCCTTATTTGAAATCTCCTGTTATCTCCTTATAAATATCATCCATCTCACAACAGACACATAGACTAACACAGATGGCAATAGCTCAAAAAACTGGGAGATTCAATTGACCAGGGATTCTTAAAATGCAGCTTTATGTGCCTTCTTGCATTTTTAGTCTGCAAGACCATATTGAAAACAAAGAGTAGAGTGAGAAAAACAGCGGCCTAAATACAGTTGCCAGTTTCAAGTGGAGTATGCCCATTGAATAAATGGAAACTTGGTAACTCAGGAATTTTGTAAATTCCATTTGTTCAATGAGTTTACCCCAATCCATAGCAATTGGAATTAGACCAGTTTGTTTAAATATTTTCCACCACATGCTGAAAAGGCAAGCTTCTTTTTTTTACTGAAATCCCTGCTGAGAAACAGCTTGGCTCTTCAGTAGTGTAGTCAGCCATAATTCATGGTTAAACTTTAAAGAAATATGCGGTTTCCCACCCAAAATCAAACGAGGACCTTCAGCTACTACTGGTTTTGTTTTGTTTTGTTTTTGTTTTCTCTGTTTTTGGCAGTCAAAACAGAAAATTGGCCCCTGGACCTGTTAGATTTGCTTTCCACAGTGCAAAGTAACACAAAAAGTGTTCACATTAGAGGCATCAGATTGGTTGTTTGTTTAGGGACTCCATTGAGAAATCTTTCAATGGATGCCAGAGTTCCAGCTTGACTGTGCTGGCGTATGGCAGCCGATCAGCTCCTCAAAACCAGCCCTCAAGCTAAACATCACTTGCATTTGATATGATAAATGATAGTGTTCTGGTGCCTTTATTTGCCAAGAGAGCAATGCACCAGTGATGCCTGTTTGGAGTGATAATTTAATCTGGATGGGACTCGAGAGGCTTTGGAGTGGTGTTTTGGGAGGCAATGGGAATGATCTCCATTATCTTGCCTTTTTATAATCTGTGGTGTTTTGTAACAAGTCACTGGCAGCCTTTTCAGTTTCAATCACATCTTCAAGTTAACGCTGCCTTGCTGGGTGAGTCTGCCAGTTCATGAAGAAGAGAAAGGGAAGTACAAGATGCACTCTCTTCTGCTTGGGTTGGACTGCACCTGAAATGCTGTGCCCACTTCTGGCCACCACAGTTACTGTACTCATTGGCAATGCTGTAAAATGTGCAGAGAAGGGTGACCAAAATGGACAAAGGTCTGGAAACCAAGCCAAGTAACAGTTTCAGTAAGGGGGCATGTTTAGCCTGGAGAAGAGAAGATGGAGAGGTGTCATGATAGCCCTTTAAATATGAGAATGGCTCAGGCTATGTGAAGGACCATATCCTCAGAAGTGAGCTTACCCCGGGTCTAAGATCTGCAGGAAATGCCCTTCTCTCTGTCTCATTGCCTTCACAGGCTCACTTGGTCAGAATGGGGTCTTCTCTTCGGCTGCTCCCCATTTTGGAACTCCTTCCCTAGGGAAGCTCAACTAGCTCCTTCTCTGGTGTCTTTCCCATAGCAGGTTATGACCTTTCATTCTGAGGAAGGCTTTGGGAATTGGTTTTTAAATATATATATATGAAAGAGGATTTTTATGGGGCTGGACTGTTTTAATCTATGTTTTAAAGTAAGATTTTAAACGGTGGCAATTCAATACTCTTTTATTCTCAATTTTGTATGTTTCAACCATATGTGTTTTTATTGTCATTTTCTACCATTTGTGAGCCACCTTGAGTCCCAGACTTAGAGAAAGAAGGGATATCTGTAACATGATGGATGGATGCAGTGCTGCCATTCAGCTGGTTTGCCCCAGTTTTGCTAAACCAGTTGTTAAACAACTGTGTCTTAATACCTCCTTCTGAGCTTCTTCTCCCTCCCTCTTTCTTACTGTCTTTGTCAACTCCTTGGGCCAGTCTTCTTCACTTCGCAGCTTTCCTTCTGCTCAGTGGCATCACTGCAGCTGGTGTTACACAGTGTGGGTGCCCAGAAAGGACTGCAGGGGGAGGCAGCAATGGACTGCAATACCCTCCCTCCCTCCTTCTGCCTTGCTTGTCTGCCCCCCTGGCCGGCTACCCACCACCATAGAATCATATAGTTGGAAGAGATCCCAAGGACCATCCAGTCCAACCCCACTCTGCCATGCAGGAAATCTCAATCATAGCATCCCCGGCAGATGGCCATCCAGCCTCTGTTTAAAGAAGGAGACTCCACTACACTCCGAGGAAGGAGTGTGTTCCACTGTCGAACAGCCCTTACTGTCAGGAAGTTCCTCCTAATGTTGAGGTGGAATCTCTTTTCCTGTAGCCTGCATCAATTGTTTTGTGTTCTATTCTCTGGAGCAGCAGAAAACAAGCTTGCTCCCTCCTCAATATGACATCCCTTCAAGTATTTAAACAGGGCTATCATATCACCTCTTAATCTTCTCTTCTCCAGGCTAAACATACCAGCTCCCTGAATCTTTTCTCATAGGGCATGGTTTCCAGACCCTTCACCATTTTAGTCACCCTCCTTTGGACATGCTCCAGTTTCTCAACATCCTTTTTGAATTGTGGCCATCCAGATCACTGCTGGGGGGTGGTACTGTGGCTTCTGGATGGTCTGTTCAGGGTCTGGTGTGGCTGCTCACCCAGCAGCTGTGCCATATCTGCAACAGAAAGCGCTGCACACATCCACACCCACGAGCGGCCACTGCTGGGTGGTGGTGCTGCAGTGAGTTGTTTTTTGTTCTGTGCCTTTGAATCCTTTCCAACTTTTGGCAACCCTAAGATTTTAAACCCTTGTCCATCTGCCGCCCTGTCTGGAAAATGCACTTAACTATGGAGTTTATCAGACAAGGGGAATTGGAAGTATAATCCAATGGCAACCTGAACGCAATCATGGGGTTTCACGTTATTGTGTGATAGACTGTCACACGCAAATTTGGGCAATGGCATGCTATTTTTGGGCAATGGGGAGCCAGTTCAAATGCAATGTGTATTCACACAATTGCGTGAAACTAGGGACTTTAAGTGAATGCGTTCTGGCCCCACTTTTTTTCCATTCGAATTTAAGAGAAATTCCTCCCGTTTGATAAACTCCTATATGGCTCAGCTCCAAATACTGTGTGAACTCTCATTCTGCAGTGTAGGTCTGGGGGAGGAACTCTCCCTTGGATGTCAGCCTTGGGTAAGGTGAGACATGCCTTAGTCACATCCTGATTGGATTACTGTAACGTGTTTACCTAGGGCAGTCTTTGAAAAGTACTTGGAAACTTCTGCCAGTCCAGAGAATCATAAAATCCTAGAGTTGCCAAGAAAGCATATCATGGGCTTCTCTTTGCAAGATTTCAGAGGGGGTTGCCTTCCCCTCAGCATATGTGACTTGCCCAAGATTACCTAGCCATCCTTTCTTCCTCACTCAGTAGCAGTGCCAGTCCCAACTGGTTTACCACCCCACCAGTTGTAACACCCCCTCTCTTGGGTCTCATGCACTGTGACCCACATCCCCTGTGCCCCTTAGTGACACCCCTGCTTTTGGGAGGCACTATTTCCTGAAGGAGAGAGCCAGCATGGCATAGAGGTATGAGTGTTGATCTACAGCTCTGGAGACTAGGGTTTGAGTCCCAGCTCAGCCATGAAATCCCCTGGATGGCCTGGGCAAGTCACATATTCTCAACCTCAGTGGAAGGCAATGGCAAACCCCTCTGAAATCTTGCCACAAAAACCTCAATAGAAAATAAGTTGGAAATTACTTGAAGGCGCATAACAAAGAACAAGGCTGAAAAAGATCCTGGCAACAACAAAGAGAGGGAGCTCAGAGCCTGACCAAATCAAGCCAAGTGGTGATTGATGATTGCCAAATGCAAAGACAGACAGAAAAATAGACAAAACCAGTTGTTAATTATTTTGAAAGGCACCACTGGATGGATGGATGGATGGATGGATGGATGGATGGATGGATAGTGAAGGTGGAGAGAAGGAGCACCTCCACCAGCCCTGCTTCTTGGCCCTGGCTCTCATTTTTCATAATGTCTCAAATCATCCACAACCACCAGAGATAAACAGTACTTTGTCAACTCCATCTCAAGGGAATATATATATATATATATCCAGACACTGTTATGGAATCTCTTCCTTAGTTCCGTCAAAGGCTGTCCTCCAGTCATTAATTATCATTTGGAAATGTAATTCTCACTTGCATGATGTACCTGTCATGGATTTTCATCATTTCTCCTCCTTGCCTTGCTCAGGACACTCCTTACTTAATGAGACAAGTGCAATAACCCACCAAGATAAAAGGGTCATTCTCCTGAGATGATTTAGCCATCTTGTACTTTACGCTGTAAATTACCTCCCCCTCTGATCTGTGGCAGGCTGCAGCTCATGTCGGAGATGCTTCTTGACAGTGTTTGCAGTTATTAAATTAACCCAGATTCAAGAATTAGTGGGGGAACTGGTGATGGAGAGGCCCTCCTGGCTTTTAAAATATTGCCAATCCTCATGCCCTCCTTTGGAAAGATTAAAACATCTTTTTCTCAGGGAGAAGATACATTTATGACCAAAACAAATGCATGCAATATTGTGACAGGAACATCTCTGTCTCTAGGTTGGAGCTGTCACTTGAATAATATAATGCAGGTAGTGATGTTTCCTCATCAGAAACTCTCTAAGGTGTTCAGAACCATGCCCTGTCAGGAGATACTTAGGAAGATAGGTATGTTTAGCCTGGAGAAGAGATGGTTAAGAGGCATGTTGAAATATTTGAAGGGAAGTCATATTGAGGATGGAGCAAGCTTGTTTTGTGGATCTGGAACAATGGATTCAAGATACAGAAAAAGAGATCCTTCCTAAACATTAGGAAGAAACTCTGGACAGTGAAAGCTGTTTGACAGTGCAAGGCACTCCCTCAGAGAGTGATCTTTGGAGGCTGGATGGCCATTTGTTGGCAGTGTTTTGATTGTGATAGTTTTTTGTGGGGTTTTCGGGCTTTTGATTGTGAGCTCCTGCATGGCTGGATGGCCTTGGAGGGATCCCTTCCAGCACTAGGCGTCCATGGTTTTAAGAATTTAAGGAGTGTCCTGTGCCTACAGGCAACAAATGCCAGGAGAAGAGGTTACAAGCCAGAATGTGTCATACAGAAGTAACCAAGAGAGTTCACCAAGGTTGGAATGGAGGTGCAGTAGTAAAGTTGGAGACGTTCCCAAATCCAGTAAGCACAATAATCAATACAAAAAGGAAAGTTAAAGAAACATAGAAAATAAGTGAGTCCAGAGGTCAAGATTCCAAGTAGATTTATGAACAGAATCATAGAATCTTGGAGTTGTAAAGGATCCCAAGGGCCATCTAGTGTAAAGGGCATCCTCCTTTGATGCAGGAATACACAACTAAAGTCCACCGCTCTGTCCACTCCACTGCTGAACAGCTCTTACAGTAAAGTTCTTCCTTATGTATATTATCCCCTCTGTTGTAAGCTGCCCGGATTCCCAGTGATTGGGTGGCATATGAATAAAGCTTCTTCTTCTTCTTCTTCTTCTTCTTCTTCTTCTTCTTCTTCTTCTTCTTCTTCTTCTTATTATTATTATTATTATTATTATTATTATTATTGGTAGAACCTCTTTTCCTGTTAAATTTGGCCCTTCATATCCACGATTTCTTCCTGACAACAAGAGCTGTTCAGAGTGGGATGGACCTCCTCACAGGGTGATGGACTCTTCTTCTTTGGAGGTCTTCAAATTGAGGTTGGATGGTCAACTCTCAGGAGTGCTTTAGTTGTGTGGTAGGTTTTACTAGGTGGCTCTTGAAGTTCCTTGCTGCTCTGTGATATTCTTCCACCTACAGCTTATGTCCAGGCTCTGCATCTCTCTTGTGAATCTGCCAGAGTTTTAGGATCTGCAGGGGAGATCTTTCAGTCCTGCCACAATCACATGTACATCTGGTGAGGACACAAGAGATGGGTCCTTCTTGGTGGCTGCTCCCACCCTTTGGAACATCCTTATGCAGGAAGCTAGGCTGGTCCCCTGGTTTCCTTTGGCTGACAGGCAAAGATATTTTTGTTCAAGCAGGGTTTTAATATGTAGCTGTACTAGGGATGCTTTTTTAGTTGGTTCAGTATGGGTTTTTTTTAACTTTTATATGTTTTAAATGATTTTATATTGTTTTAATTGTGATTATTTTCATTGTTTTAAGAGTTCACTGTGGATTTTGATTGGTTTCCCGTATCTTGTGTCTCACTCTTGGAGAAAAATCACATGATTTTGGATATGCATTTTTGGCATGCAAATCAATGTGAATATGCACTGGAAAGCGAAGATAATTAAATGTTGAGGCATATGTGTGAAAATCGTCAGCAATCCACACAACACATTTATATGCAGACTAGCCCAGAGAGAAAGAGATGCTTCCTTCCAGCCCTGGAGAATAGTGGCTTTCTCTCGTCTCCCTCTTGACTGGGCTTCTGCACTTCTTACTGAAGAGCCAAAAGACTTCTCCTCCAGTTTTTATTGCATTTTCAAGTCCTGGGCAGGCTGCCAGAGAACGGGGCACCGTTGAGCTTGTTGTCTTGCGACATTGTTTTATATAGGGTCCATTTTAATCGTTTGGTTGGAGGGCAACAGAAAGGCAATAAAGTTGGAGGGAAAACAAATACACTCACACATGCAACCACCTGTGTGAAGGATTATTTTTATAGCTTAGCTGTAATTTTTAACTCACTTTTCCAGGGAAACAGACATTAATGAAAAGCTATTTTCCTTTCTGGTACCAGGAGAGTACCTCAGACAATTCATAGCTGCCTCTATCCCCCCTTTTCTTTCTTAAAATAAATAAATAAATCCCTTTCTGTCCTTTAAGTAACCAGAGGAGAGAGCCATACCTGCTCTGGATGGAGCTAAATCCAAACTGCAGATTCCAAGGATAGAAACTGAGGGACGTATTTTGAACTGGAATAGATGAAGAGTCAGTGAGAAGAGTATAAGCTGAGGACTCCTTCCAGGAAAAGTCACCAGGATCCTTCCCTCTCATGATCCATGTGGCTAAGCAACATCAAGGGTAAGGAAGATGGAAAAAGTTATGAATGAGGAAGAAAACACAAGCTAGGAGAGGCTGCAGCAGTTTGTTTTTGCCTAAGCCTACTGAGAAGAGCAAAATTCTGACAGCTCCTCTTCCCATTCTCTTTTTGAGTTAATTGAATATAAACAACTTTGAACTCAGTTTTAGGCAACTGAAATAAGATGAGGATGAAAGGAAAAAGTGAGAGGAGGAGAGAGAAACTGATTAATCCTCTGCCATCCTACCCTTTGATGGAGAAGGTGATTTTATTGAAACCATTGTTTTTGCTGAATTGTATTTCATCCGCACAGTTCACACCTGAACCAGGGATTGGACCCTGCCTCATCACCACTGGTCTCCAGGAGGATGGACAAAGGATGCTTAATTTGGCCCCTGGGAACAGGCCCCTGTCCCATAACCAGGCCTGAAGCCAGATGGAAAGGATCCAGATAATCAGTCTCATCCAGAAACCCCTGGATTTGGGGAGCCACCACATGCTCCAACCCTTTGACCCCACATAGAGTATTACAATCCTGCTGATAATTATCACATAGGGAAATCCATATAGATCACATAGATCCAGGGAACCTTTCTTAACCTGTGCCTCACAACTGCTTGACTGGGACCAGGCCTTAGGGCCATGCCTTGTTGGAGAAAGGCATTGAAAATTCCCATTACACAAGCTGAAAACTGTCCATTCACATTGGACAAACAAAGGCCAGGTTTACATCCACAGGATCTGCCTTAATTGGCGCATCCGAGTCATAATGGCAATTGTATCTGCACAGTGCTTGGCAAATTGTTCTCAGTGGTTGAGATTCAGCTCTTGTGAACCAAGTTATAAAAGGCCTCTAATGACTTTCTTCTTAAATAAAAATCATTGATGATATAATGACACAAACATGAGTCAACAGTGTGACGTGGCAGCTAAAAGCGAGCCGCACAACAACTAGAGCGCTGCTGGCGGAGACATAAGCGCTTATCCGACAAGACACTCCATCAGAGTCTTTTGAAGTCCTATGGAGTGGCAATAAGTGCAGCAAAGAATTCTTTCTATGCTGCACGTATTGCGTCTGCAGAGTCCCGTCCGGCAGAGCTGTTCAGGATGGTGAGGGAGTTGACCCAGCTACCGCCTGCCTTGAACCCTATATTAGAACCAACAAAAGCCTGCTGTGACGACTTTAATAACTTCTTCGGAGATAAAATCTTTCGGATAAGGGCTGATCTTGATGCTGGCATTAAAACAGAAACATAGGAGAGGTATCCAGAACTTCCGTGGACTCTATTAAGTTGGATCACTTTGAGTTTGTAAATACCGATGAAGTGGACAAGCTCCTTGGACGTATAAAGAAGATGATGAGCGCTCTTGATCCCTGCCCTTCTTGGTTGACCGCCTAGGGAGGAGATGCCATAACTACATTGTTACGATTAATAATCAATGCATCCTTCTGGGAGGGAAAAATTTCCATCTAAATTGAAATTAGCAGTGGTTAAACCATTGCTGAAAAAACCTTCCTGGACCACCTGGTGAGAAATTATTATAGACCGGTCTCCCTGCTGCCATTTTTGGGCAAGGTGATCGAGAGAGCAGTCGCCTTCCAGCTCCGAGCTGTCTTGGATGAAACTGATTATCTGGACCCATTTCAATCCAGATTCAGGGTGGGATACGGAGTTGAGACTGCCATGGTCACCTTAGTCGATGATCTCTGTCTGGGCATCGACAGGGGAAGTGTGACCTTGTTGATGCTTTTGGACCTCTCAGCGGCTTTCGATACCATTGACCACGGTATCCTTCTGGAGCGCCTGAGGGAGTTGGGCATCAGGGGCACTGCGCTCCAGTGGTTTTGTTCCTACCTCTCTGGCAGATTCCAAATGGTGACGCTGGGGGACACTTGCTCCTCTAAGAGGGAACTTACATCTGGTGTCCCTCAAGGAGCTATTCTGTCCCCCATGCTGTTCAACATTTACATGAAACCACTGGGAGAGATCATCCGGAGACATGGAGCGCGGTGTTATCAGTATGCTGATGACACCCAAATATGTTTCTCTATGTCTCCAACTGATAAAGGGACTAAGGATGGCATCTCTCCTCTGAATGCCTGCCTGGAGTCGATAATGGGCTGGATGAGGGAAAACAAACTCAGACTGAATCCAGAGAAAACGGAAGTACTTATGATAGGTTCCTCAGGTCTAAGGAAGGAAATTTGCCAACCTGTCCTGGATGGGGTCACACTTCCCCTGAAGGATGAAGTTCACAGCTTAGGAGTACTTCTGGACTCGTCCCTGCAATTGACATCTCAGGTAGATGCGACGGCCAGAAGTGCTTGCTATCAACTTTGGTTGATACGCCAACTGCGACTCTACCTAGGCCAAAGGGACCTTGAAATGGTGGTACATGCTGTGGTAACCTCTCGTCTAGATTTCTGTAACGCACTCTACATGGGGCTACCCTTGTACCAAGTCCGGAAGCTTCAGTTAGTGCAAAATATGGCAGCCAGATTGGTCACTGGTTCATCAAGGTTTGACCATATTACACTTATCTTAAAAGATCTTCACTGGCTCCCTATCTGCTTCCAGGCACAGTACAATGTGTTGGTTATTATCTATAAAGCCCTACATGGCTTGGGCCCAAGTTACTTACGGGACCGCATCTCCCTATATAATCCACTCCGGACTCTTAGAACATCGGGTAAGAAACTATTGGAGATAGCAACCTCTAAGTATGTTGCTACTTCACAAAGAACATTTTCAACAACGGCTCCGAGAATCTGGAACAGCCTTCCTGAGGAGATCCGCTCGGCAACCTCACTAGAAACATTTAGAAAAGCAGTTAAATCCGAGCTTTTTAGCTGAGCATACCCCACCTGATATGAATAACCCCCGGATATGATATGAATGACATGCCCTGTCTGTGTATGATCCCTGCTTTGCTTGTTGATGCTATTGTTGTCTGATGTTGGATATCTTATTGTTTTTAGCTGCTTTTAATTGAATTTTATGTAAACACTTGTGCTTTTATTTAGTCTGTAACTTCGATCCACAGGGAGAGGAAGGGAAACATAAATAATAATAATAATAATAATAATAATAATAATAATAATAATAATAATTAAAAAGCCAATGTGATTCTAGACTGCATCAATAGAAATATAGTGTCTTGATCAAGGGAAGTAATACTGTCACTCTATTCTGCTTTGGTCAGGCCTCACCTGGAATACTATGTCCAGTTCCGGGCACCACAATTCAAAAAGTACTTTGAAAAGGTGGAGCACAGAGGAAGGCAACCAAAGTAGTGAAGGGTCTGGGAATCATGTCCTATGAGGAGAGACTTATGGGAGGTGGGTATGTTCAGCCTGGAGAAGAGACAGTAAAGAGGTGATGTGATAGCCCTGTTTAAGTATTTGAAGGGGTGTCACACTGAGGATGAAGCAAGCTTGTTTTCTGTTGCTCCAAAGAATAGGATCCAGAACAATGGATTCAAACTAGGGGGAAAGAGATTCCAGCTCAAGATTAGGAAGAACTTTGTGAAAGTAAGAGCTATTCAACAGTGGAACACACTTCCTCAAAAAGTGGTGGAGTCTCCTTCTTTGGAGGTCTTCAAACAGAGGCTGGATGGCCATCTGTTAGGGGTGCCTTGTTTGTGAGTTCCTGCATGGCAGGGGTTGGACTGGATGACCTTTGGAGTCTCTTCCAACTCTATGATTCTATGTATCCCATCCAATGTATCCCTTCAGCATGGTGCACCTCCTCCCCATCATGCGGAAGATAAAGAAGGAAAGAGCATCACATTTCAGAAGCTCCCTTGAGATCCTCCAAAGACAAGGGAGAAATCTGAAGACAGAGGAAGGGACTGACAAGAACATCTGTGTCACCAGTTGGAGAGACAATCTGGCTTGGATTTCTGGCTCAAGGGATGCTAGCCAAGGCTGAGCTGTCTGGAGTATTGCTTGGAAGGAGCATCTGAGTTCTGTCTGACTGAGAAGCCCCCGAGATTTCAGGAAGGCTGATACTTTCTGTGTCATCTGTCCTCTTCTCGACAGTGGCAAGAAACTGTTGGCTTAGAGAACACCTTTAGAAATGCAAGATAAAGATTTCTCTCTGACCAGGGAGGGGTTCTTCCATCTCCTCTAAGAAGAGGAGAGACACAGAGACAACGGAAGGACCACCTGAAATTTGGCTTTAATTCCCCCCCCCTTTCTTTTGTTTTTGTTGTTTCCAGCGACATCATGAATTCCTCTGCTTCTGGCAGACAAACACACTGGAGTTTCAAAGGGATGACATTTTCTAACTGACAGGCTGGGCTCTGCCAGGCAGTTGTCTCCCAAGATTTTATGCGTTTGACTTTTTCCCAACGCCCATTTATGAATGCCAAAAATGGAACAACAAGAGAGGCACAGGCCTTTCTTGAAGTTTCTGGAGCAATTTTATTGACAGCTGAGATAAGCTACATATGTTTGCAAAAAGTACGCTGCTGCGGATAACGCAGCCTCCTCCCCAGCAGTTCACAGCCCTTCCTTTCTCTTCAGATGCAAAGTCTTTGTGATTCCTCTGCAACAGATGTCCGCTTCGATCCCTGGGTCCTTTGTGGGGGTGTCTTCCATTCTCCCTGCCCTCATTTTGGTTTCCTGCTCGTTTCAGGATGCAATAGTTCAAACCCTATTATTAATCCCAATTAGAGTAGACCCACTGAATCAATGGGATTTACTTATATGTTGACTCACCATTTAGCAATTGATTCTACCTGTAAGTCCCCTCATTGGAAGCATTTGCACATTGTTGTCTGAAGCAGAAGTTAGGGATGAAAAGAACATTCAAATCTGTTCAAAGATGACTGGAAAATATGTTTTTTGAGTGTTGAGAAATCCTGATGAGAAGAATCCTGGACTGACAGGAGCCGACACTATCTGAGACTTCATCTGTGCAGAACTTGCATGTGGTTGTTTCGCACAGAAAACAGTATTTTATACATATGAAAAAAGCTTTGCCTGCACACAAAAATATTTCTGCATGGAAATATCATTTTCTGTGCAGAAAAAGATGTTTCTTGCACAGAAAAGGTTGCTTTCAGTGCAAAACAACCACCTGTGAGTTTTGTGCAGAATAAGCCCTGAATTGCAAATAGACTTTGAAATCTGTCAAACTTAGGCTACAACTTCTTTCACGCAGTTAGCCTCAAAGGTGTCTCAAAATCTCTTTGGATACTGATATTCCAAACTAACACAGCTGTGGATCTGAATCCTACATGCTGTATAGATCAGTGGCTCAGTGGTGGTTATTGTTCCATGGTTTTTTATGTGTTTGCTAATGTTTCAATGTTAATTAATAAAATATTTTAAGAAAACCACAAGAGAATTAAACAAACAGTGATGTTAAACATCCCCCCGGGGTGATTTGATATTTTTGGCCATCCAGCAGAGGCCAAAGGGATGCTGGTTGCCATAGCGATGGACTATACATTAAATGCTGCTTTAT
The DNA here is from genome assembly GCF_019175285.1 of Sceloporus undulatus. Classification (NCBI taxonomy): domain Eukaryota; kingdom Metazoa; phylum Chordata; class Lepidosauria; order Squamata; family Phrynosomatidae; genus Sceloporus; species Sceloporus undulatus. The sequence continues at coordinate 379,585,938 of NC_056522.1, forward strand.
GGATGCTCTTTAGGTGCAGACTTCACCTAAACTGGACTCCACTTATTACCATGGCTGTGTATTCTTTGCCATGCAGCTCTCCCCAGGATCCATAGGGCCTTCAGTTTCATCTGTTCCTTGAGCCCCGGCAGTGGACAGAGGTCCTCAATTCCTCTTTGTTGTATTTGATTATATTACAGTTTCTAGTGCGGAAGTGTCACAGGTGTCCTTGTTCTCACCTGAGAAATGTCAGTGGCTATCTGAACTTAGGCTGAGGCTACACTGGAGAGTTAATGCTGCTTGACACCACTTTATCTGCCATAGCTCCATCCTATGGAATCCTGGGATTTGTAGTTTGTTAGGGGACCGGAGCTCTCTGACAGAGAAGGCTAAACGTCACACAAAACTATGAATCCCAGAACTCCCTAGCATTGAGCCATGGCAGTTAAAGAGGTGTCAAAGTGCATTCATTCTACAGTGTATTTGCAGCCATGGTCAATGGACATTAAAAGTTTAATTATTATTATTATTATTAATTAACTGAGACATAGGACTTTATCATATGGGGAAAATCAGGGGTTTAAACAGCAATTATCCCGTGAAAATTGTGCAACCACAATTAGCATTTTTGCATGATGTTGCGATTAAATTGCCATTATCCTGGGAATAAGCAGGCGATAAACAGCAACAAATAATTCATGGGGAAATCCTGTGAAAGATTTGTTGCTGTTTATTGCTTGTATTCCTGGGATAATGGCAATTCAATCATGATATGTGTGAAAATGTTAATCGTGATTGTGTCATTTTCATGGGATAATCGATGTTTAAATCCTCCTATTTTCTCCATGTAATAAAGTCCATAGGCTGATTCTGCACTGCAGAATTGATGCAGTTTGACACCATTTTAACTGTCATGGATAAATGTTTGGGAATCCTTGGTTTTGTAGTTTGTTGTGTCACCAGAGCTCTCTGAGGGAGAAGGCTAAATGTCTCACAAAACTAGAAATCCCAGAATTCCATAGCATTGAGCCATGGCAGTTAAAGGAGTCTCAAACTGCATTACATCTGTAGTGTAGATGCAACCATGGCCAATGTACATTAATAGTTTAAATAATAGAGACATAGGCTACTCTGCATTGCAGAATTAATGCAGCTTGACACTGCTTTAACTGCCATGGCTTAATGCTAGGGAATGGCAAGTTAAAGCAGTGTCCAACTGCATTAATTCTGCAGTGTAGATGCAGCATGAGACACCAAACGTGCAACCAAATGGATAACCTAATGTGCATGTGCCTCCATGGACAATGTGGTCCCATGGATAGCGTGCACATGCACCTGTGCGCATCAGAATGGCACCACCTGTGCAACTTTGCATCCGCACACTTAAACTGGAAGTAGGCATTCTGCTTTGGACAGAAATGTTCCTGCAGGGTAGCTTAAGACGGCCCCACCTCATCCCAGACTCTGGCTATGGTCTGGGGCAGTGTCAAACCAATTTCTATTCAAACCAATTTCTATTCAAACCATTTCTATTCAACCAGTCCAGCAAGCCCGCAGTCTTGGTTTTCTCTTTGACTCTTCTCTGTCGTGTACCCTCAGATCCAGACCACAGCCAAGTCTTGTAGATTCCTTTTGTACAATATTGCCAAAATCTGACCATATCTCTCCGCCTCTACTGCCAAGATCCTGGTCCATGCCCTAGTGATCTCACGACTTGATTACTGTAACGTCCTCCTGGCTGGGCTTCCTCTCTCTCACCTCCGTCCTTTAATCTCTGTCCAGCATTCAGCTGCACGCATTATCACCTCCACCCACCGCTCTGACCACATCTCTCCTGTGTTGGCATCCCTTCACTGGCTCCCCCTCCCTTTCCGCATTCAGTATAAGCTCCTGCTGTCAACATTCAAAGCCCTCCATGGACTGGCCCCTCCTTACTTATCAGACCTTCTTTCTCCTCACCTTCCCACCAGGGCCCTCCGTTCTGGTAGTCAAGGGTTCCTGTCTCAGCCCAGGATTTCCTCTGCCCCATCCCGGATTCGCCCCTTTTCACTTGCTGCCCCTCACTCCTGGAACCTTCTTCCTCCACAAGCAAGAGCCATCACTTCTTTAACCAGCTTCAAAATGGAGTTGAAAACCATCCTGTTCAGAGAAGCCTTCCCAGGCATTGCATAATTGTCGCTTACTATTTGATGTTCTTTTGGTGCCTGTTTATCAAACCATTTCCTGTATTGCTATGTACTGTATATGCATTATCCTACTTGTGAGTATGTATTTTCCCTGGATGAAGATTAACCTTCCATTTTGAAGCCAAGCCCTCCCTCCAGTCCATCTGCCTTGGTCCAGGCCTCGGAGGTTGAGAGGAACTGCTGGACCTCTTACCCTTTCCCTTCACCACTCCCTTCTCCTTCTGTGTCATGTCTTTTTAGATTGTAAGCCTGAGGGCAGGGAACCGTCTAACTAAAAAGATCGCATGTACAGCGCTGTGTAAATTTACAGCGCTTCATAAATAAAGGT
>NC_056522.1:379588440-379610335 GCF_019175285.1 Sceloporus undulatus
TAATAATAATAATAATAATAATAATAATAATAATAATAATAATAATAATAATACCTTGGCAGGAAGGTGCATGCTTAGAAATGGCAGCTGGTGCAAACTGTGGCTGTTGGATGCCGTTCTGGGCTGTGCTTTGCATGGGTGTGAAAACGCGTCCCCTTGCTGCCCTCCTGCATTTCTCACTTTCCCACCCCTATGTCCTTGGCAGAGTGAAGCCGCATTCTCTGCTGCCCCTGGTTGCCATCAGAAGCTGTAAGAACCTCTTAGAACCAAAGGGTTTTCATTTCACACAGTTTGCTGGCGGCCCACAAATAATACCTCCTCTTGATGTCAATTGGAAACGTTCTCCTCCTGAAAATGAAATAATTTCATGCATGACAGTGCCAGTTCAGTCTTTTTGTTTGGATGGACTGGAAGCTGGAGGCTGCTGGTGGTGAAAAGGATGAAACTAATTATAACAAGAGCAGCTCTCAAAATGGCACAAGGGCCCCACAAACTTTGAAAGGGAGCAGAATGCCTTTGCTCCGAGTTCAAGATTCATCTCCTCTCCAGGGGTGGCACATTATATCCTTTTAAGGCTATGATCACACTTTAATTGTCATGGCTACATCTTATAAAATTGTTGGGATTTGTAGTTTGGGTAATAATAATAATAGATGTATTTCTTATCTGCCTCTCTCTATGGATCGAGGCAGGGAACTACAACAATTAACAAATAAAAAACTCAGTTAAAACGCACATCAGTTAAAACACACGTCAGTTTAAAAGGACAAATAAGATGTGCCCATATTAAAACAATCCACATCTAAAATTCATTATTGAAAATTTAAAAATTTAAAAATCATCTATTGCCTTTAAAAAAAATACAGTATATAGAAAAGTATTATGGTTAAGAGCCAACATGGTGTAATGGTTTGAGTGTTGGACTACGACACTGGAGATCAAGGTTCGAATCATGCCTCGGCTATGAAACTCACTGGATGACCTTGGGCAAGTCACACACTCTCAGCCTCTGAGGATGGTGATGGTAAACCCCCTCTGAAGAAACGTGCCAAGAAAACTCCATCATAGAATCATAGAATCATAGAATTGTAGAGTTGGAAGAGACCACTAGGGCCATCCAGTCCAACCCCATTCTGCCATGCAGGAAATCCAAATCAAAGCATCCCTGACAGATGGCCATCCAACCTCTGTTTAAAGACTTCTAAGGAAGGAGACTCTATCACCCTCCGAGGAAGGAGTGCATTCCACTGTCGAACAGCCCTTACTGTCAGGAAGTTCCTCCTAATGTTCAGGTGGAATCTCTTTTCCTGTTGCTTGCATCCATTGTTCCGGGTCCTGTTCTCTGGAGCAGCAGAAAACAAGCTTGCTCCCTCTTCAATATGACATCCTTTCAAATATTTAAACAGGGCTATCATATCCCCTCTTAACCTTCTTTTCTCCAGGCTAAACATCCCCAGCTCCCTAAGTCGTTCCTCATAGGGCATGGTTTCCAGACCCTTCACCATTTTTGTCGCCCTCCTTTGGACACGCTCCAGTTTCTCAATGTCCTTTCTGAATTGTGGCGCCCAGAACTGGACACAATATTCTAGGTGGGGCCTGACCAAAGCAGGTTTGCCTTATGGTCACCATAAGTTGGAAATGACTTGAAGGATTCTGGGGGACCAGGGTTCAAATTCCCACAATGGAAGCCCTCTGGGAGTCCTTGAACAAGTCACACTTTCTCAGCCTCAGAGGAGGGCAATCGCAAACGTCTTCTGTAGAATTTGGCCACAAAAACCCAGTGCCACCATAAGCTGAAGTACACTTGAATGCATACAGTATCAACATGAAGTCTAGGCCAGGAAGATCCAGGTTCAAATTTTTGCTCAGGCACAAACCACTGAGATTGGCTTTGGGTAAAGAGCATCAGGAAGATGAGAGTGTCAATGGTCCACCTGTCAGACTTGTTGTGTGAATGAAGGAGATAATTGCTACGAAGTCCCAGTGGAAGCAATATGTGTCATCCCACTACAGTCTCTCTTAGCTTTGCGTCATGGATTTTAATCAATGGAATCACCCACTTGTAATTAACTTGGCAACAGCGGCCTTGTCGACTGACCTTTCTGTTTGATGGAACAATTATAATTACATTGTCACTTCAGTCTGGTTTAACAAACAACCAGAAAATGTTCTTTAATAAGCTTCCATGTCAAGATGGCAGTTTACGGCAGTTTAAAAGAATGCTTAATCGGAGTTAATTAATACCGTCTAATCTACCAGAACTAATGAAAACTTTCAACAATGCCAATAGGTTGTGGCCACTGTATTCTACAATAGAGCAATGTTTCAAGTTACAAAACTGTCAAAATGCCAATGACAAAGAGGAAAAAGTGTAGCAAACGCCTTATACCAGAGTTGTGTAGCGTAAATCGTCTTGTGTGGAGAGAAGCATTGATTCTGTGACAGATCCCTTCTGTTGAATTGCAGTGTTGCACAGTTGAACATACACAGCAAGTGTTCAGCCAGATGCTCAATGGCACCCATGCATAACCATGGAAATATAGAAGAATAGGGTTTCTTGTAGCTTGCTCCATCCTTAATATGACAAACTTGCTCCATCCTCAGTATGACACCCCTTCCAATATTTAAACAGGGCTATGACCACTTAACCTTCCCTTTTCCAGGCTGCAGGGATGCTTTGATTTAGATTTCCTGCATGGCAGGGGGTTGGACTGGATGGCCCCTGTGGTCTCTTCCAACTCTAGGAGTCTATGCTCCTCAGAGAGCTTGGTGGTTCCCGGGTCATTCAACAGTAAAATAGACTTTCTTCAGGGGTGTTGGACTCTCCTTCTTTGGAGGTCTTTACACAGAGGTTGGGTGGACACCTTTCAGGAGTGCTTCAATTGTGTATTCCTGCCTGACAGAAGGGGTTTGGACTGGATGGCCCCCATGGTCCTTTCTGACTCTAAGATTCTATGATTCTATATATGTAAGGCACCAACTGGATTTCTGGCTCTGACATTTACTACGCCTCTTGGGGGTGGGGAGACATATTACTATTCCTGTTGAACTTTGAGATCAGTACTAAGGAAATTGGTACATATTCACAGCATGCGAAGAAAGAATCTCAGATAATCCTTGGAGGAAAGCAATTTGCAAAGAGAGAGCAATGTTGGTCTGTTTCAGAATAAAAATAAAGGAATTAAGTGGTAAAAAATTGAGTTTCGCAGCACGTTTAAAGTGTCACCTAATGAAGGCTGTTTGACGGGATCTTCCTTGTTTGCCTTGAGGTTACTTTTTACTTCTTCACCGAAGGCCTCCAGTCATTGACACCTGTCCTGCTTTCACCCTTTTAAAATTCAGCAAGGCTGAATTTTATCACACTGTTTGTTCAACTTGTATGCAGAAAATGGCATACAAAGAGCAGGCTTGGAAATAGAAGAAGATAGAGTGAACATAGGAGGAAGAAACAGCAACAATCTAAGGTACACAAATGACACCATACTCCTAGCAGAAAACATCACAGACCTGGACCAGCCACTAAGGAAGATCAAAGAAGAAAGTGCAAAGGCAGGCTTACAGCTGAGCAGAAAGAAATCAAACAAAAATAATGACCATGGAGGATCTACACGAATTCAACTTAGACAATGAGGAAATCAAAATAATGAAAGAGTTCCTGAACTTTGGATCAAATATTGATCAGAATGGTAACTGCAACCAAGAGATCAGAACAATGCTAGGAATGGGAAGGGGAGCAATGAAAGAACTGTAAAAAAGATCCCGAAGAGTACTACAGTCAGAATCATCCAAGCTGTTGTATTCCCCATCACCATGTACGAATGTGACAGCTGGATAGTGAAGAAAGTGGATAAAAATAAAATCAACTCAATTGAGATGTGGTGCTGGAGAAGAGTGCTGAGGATACTGTGGACAGCCAAAATGTCAAACAAATGGATCCTAGAACAGATCAGGCATGAAATCTCTTTGAAAGCCAAGATGATAAAGCTGAGGTTGTTGTACTTCAGCTGCATCATGAGAAGACATGAATCTCTAGCAAAGACAATAATGCTAGGAAAGGTAGAAGGAGAGGAAGACCATGCTATTCAGGAAATCACGGGAATGACTTTGTAGGAGCTAAGCAGAGCAGTGGAGGATAGGAAATCTTGGAGATGTCTCATCCGCATGGTCATCATGAGTCATGATCAACTAGAAGGTGGTTAGCAACTGCAAAGAGTTGGAAGAGACTCCAAGCGCCATCCAGACCAGCCCCCTTCAGCCATGCTGGAAGGCACAACCCAAGAACTCCCTGTGACAGATGGCCACCCAGGCTCTGTTTTAAAAACTCCAAAGAAGGGGACTCCACCAGCCTCTAAGGCAGTGTATTCCACCATCGAACAGCTCTTAGTATCAGAAAGTCCTTCCTAATGTTTAGGTGGAATCTCTTTCCCTGTGGCTTGAATCCATTGCTCCAGGTCCCAGCCTCTGGAGCAGCAGAAAATACTATTTATGGTGATCCCATGAATTTTATAGAGTTTTCTTAGGTAAGGAATCTTTAGAGGTAGTTTTACCAGATCCTTCCTCTGAAATATCTCCTACAGCAACTGGTATCCATTGGCTGTCTGTCATCCAAGTGCCAACCAGGGCCAACCCTGCATAGTTTCAAAGATGGGATGGGACCTGGTGCCCTTAGAGTATTTAGGCCTAGGCATGTGTGTATATATGCTTTCAAGTTGCCTGTTGAATTATGGTGAGCCCATGGATTTCATAGGGTTTTCTTAGACAAAGAATTCTCAGAAGTGTTTGCCAGTTCCTTCCTTTGAAAAATAGCCTACAGTACCTGGTATCTGTTGACAGACTCCCATCCAAGTACTAGCAAGGCCTGACCATCCTTAGCTTCCAAGATCAGATGGGATCTGGTGACTTTAGGGCCTTTGGCAACTTAAATGTGCTTAAAGCCCTAATAGAACACCATCCTATGTAAAATTACCCTCTGTATTGTCAACACAGGATACCAGCTTGTGTCTCTTTAAGCATTGTTACTATACCAGGGTCATCAGAGCCCCAGTTTATGTTCCACGTTCCTCATGACGCAGCTCACAGGATCCAGCCATTAGCCAGACTTTGCCATCTGCAAATGTGTTTGTGTTGGGAGCTATGCCCTTCAACGACACGTCTATAAAAATGTGACATGCCAGGTTCTTGGGCTTTTCTTCATTGCCTCTTTTTCCTCTTCATTTCCTTTGCTCATTGTGCTTATGACATCTTTAAGGGTCTTTTTGAATTAATTTACCGTGCCCCATCAACAGGAGGGGAAAAAGAAGAAAATTATCAAAATATATATAACATTAGTCGTATTGAGCTCCTTTCTGTGAAAGAAGCATTGCTCATTCTTCCTTGAAGGAAGTAGATTATAAAAACCATAACCCACAAAGCAATTGCTAACTCACCTTTTTTATGCTCCTTTAAGCCTGTCCTTCTATTAATGGGATGGAATTCAAGGCTTAATTTTTTAATAAATATGGATGGAGACTTCGGAACACCTAAGTGGAAAAGGCGGATTGAGCAAGTGCTGTGGTTGTTGCTCAGTGCCTTCAATTCGTTTCACATTTATGACAACCCTAAGGTAAACCTATCATTAGTTTTCTTGGCAAGATTTGTTCGGAGGGGGTTTGCCATTGCCTTCCTCTGAGGCTGAGAGCATGTGACTTGCCCAAGGTCACCCAGTGGGTTTTGTGGCAAAACTGGGAATCCAGCCCTGGTCTCGAGACTTCCTCCCAGTGCTGGGGTGGAATCTCTTTTCCTGAGGTTTGAATTTATTGCTCCATATCCTATTCTCTGGAGCAGCAAAATACAAGCTTGCTCCATCCTCCATATGACACCCCTTCAAATGCTTAAACAGGGTCATCATATCCACCTCTTAACCTTTTCTTCTCCAACCTAAACATACTCAGCTCTCTCAGCTGCTTCTCAGAGGGTTTGGTGATTTCCAGACCTTCCATCATTTTGGTCACCTTCATCTGGACATGCTCCAACTTGTCAACATGCTTCTTGAATTGTGGGACCCAGAACTGGGCACAATATTCCAGGTGAGGTCTGATCCAAGCAGAATAAAGTGGCATTATTCCTTCTCTTAATCTATACACTATACTTCTATTGATGCACCCCTAGAATTGTGTTGACTTTTTTTGCTGCTGTGTCACACTGTTGACTCATGTTCAGCATGTGGTTCCATTAAGATTCCTAGATCCCTTTCTCATGTACTGCCATCAAGCCAGTTGTCCCCCATCCTATATCTGTGAATTTCATTTATACTGCAGGTAAAAGCACAGATCTAGAAGCTGTGAGGGCCTGCAGACCTTATGAAATGCCACCTGTGATAAGAATCCCAAAATCCATGTGATTAAAAGATCCATATTCAAGGTCTTCAGTTGGAATGTATGGCATTTCCAGTCGTGACCAGAGGGAGGGAAAGCAGACAGGTTCAACATGGGTTCTGCCAATGGAACAAAGAGAAGCTGACATGAGGAATGGCTTTTGGTTTGGCAAAAGCATTCCATAGCCAATCGATATCTGAACTTCTACTTCAAGCTTCTATTCTCCCTTTAATAGAGTTGTCAGAGTTACATGTTTACTGAGCACATTTCCGCAGAAAGTGGTCTTCTGACAGAATTTTGATAAGGGTCATTTTCTTCCTCTTTTTATTTGAATCTTGCCGTCACTGAGGAAAGGAAGCTCAACTGATTTGCACAAAGCTTTGATAAAGATTGTAATTCTCCCTTTTCAAATAAGTTGACACCAAAAAGACTCCATTATTGACATCAATTAAGATATGGGGGGAGAGAGAACATCCTCTGGAAGACCTGGGATGAGAATATTTTATGGATTCATAGAATCATAGAATTGCAGAAATGAAGCGTTGGAAGGGACCCCAAAGGGCCATCTCATCCAACCCTGGCCAGTATAGGAACACACTACTAAAATAAGCCTGAGAGATGGCCCCTCTATGCTCAGTGCAAGCTTTATATGCCTGAAGTGCTGTCATATGCCTCATCTGCATTGCAGAAATAATCCAATTTGACACCACTTTAACTGCCATGGCACAATGCTAAGCAATTCTGAGATTTCTAGTTTGGTGACCTATCTAGCCTTCTCTGTCAGAGAGCTCTGGTGCCACAAAAAACCACACTTCTCAGAATTCCATAGCACTGAGCTGTGGCAGTTAAAGTGGTATTAACTGGGATTATTTCTGCAGTGTGGATGCAGCCATATGTACCTTGAGGGCATTTAGATGGCCCTCAAAGATGGCAGGACAAGGAAGGTGGGACAGGAGGAAGTCCTTACATTGTGGCAGAGGTGGGGAAACCCACATTTGGACGTTGCTTGGAGGGAAAACCCCACAGTTTGTGGGATAAGGAATGAGGGGGAAACCCACATTTGGTGACCAGAACAGGGGGATAAAAGGGTGGAACCCTCACATAAAGGATGGAAACCCCACATTAGGTGACATCTATGGGGTTGGTTGATTGGGAGAATACCACACAACCACCACCTACATATCTAAAACCTGAAATGGAGGTCTACCTCCTTCCAAAGGACTCTGTTGCTCTCTGTTGGATAGTTCAAATATTCTAAATATTTAATAAAATTATTGTGATTTTCATGCTTTGATGCCCTTCCTACCATCTTGGAGAACATGAGTCACGCTCGGTCTGTATTCCACATGATGGCAGCTCTTTAACTATCAGAAGCTAATAATGATGTTTTATATTTTCATCTGCTTTAACCATGTGATTTTTAATAGAATTGTCTGCTTAATTGTTTTTTAAGCTTTTGAAATATGATTTTAGCTGGACTTTGTTTTAATTTGTTTAGAGGGAAGCTTCCTAGAGCCCCTTGCCAAAAGAAAGGGGAGCATAAATTAAATATGTAAACGTATATTTGAGACCTTGTTCATCATGACATCCATTTGCTTCTTTGAAAAGCTTAGGGAAAAATTGCATAGACTTTCCACTTGAGTGTGTTCCACTTCTGCTTAGCATCAAATATCATATCTCTGTAGTCTCGCCTCTAAGTTATACATATGTAACTTGTTCAGCCCATTTGGTTTCTAATTCTTTTGTTCTGTGCCTTCATGTTGTGTATGACTTATGGCAACATAAGGTGAATCTATCATGAGTTATTTTGTCTGACTTGCCCAAGGTAATCTAGTGGGTTTCCATGGCTGAGCAGAGATTTGAACCCTGGTTGAGCTGCACCTGCACTGTAGAAATAATGCTGTTTGACACCACTTTAACTGTCATGGCTCCAGTCTACAGAATCCTGGGATTTGTAGTTATGTGAGGCACTGACATTTTTTGATAGAGAAAGCTAAAGACCTTGTAAAACTACATATCTCAGGATTCTACAGGATGGAGATACAGAACCTGAAGTGGTGTGACACTGCATTATTTCTACAGTATAGATGCACCTAAAGCCCACTCTTCAAACTGCTACACTATGCGTTCTCTACTCAGACTTCATATATTTGTATGCTTCTGAGAGTAGGGTGACCAGATGTCCTCCTTTTCCAGGACATGTCCTACATTTCAGCCTCCTGTCCAGGAGGAATTCCAAAAAATGTCCTCCATTTTGAGTATGACTAAGAAGCATGCATTTACATTTCAATGAGTGTTTTTAGCTTTTATTTGGTAATAGCCTACATTTTTCTTGGCTGTCCTACATTTTGCAGGGCCTTGTCTTCCATTATGGTTATGACATCTGGTCACCGCCATCATGTAACAAGAAGGAGGCCAACAAATTCATGAGAAAAATAAAATACTATTTCCTCCAGAAACATCTAAACTGGGAGGGCATGCTTTGAAGCATGGAAGGCCTTACTTACTATCTGAATTTTGGGCACAGAGAACTTCAGCGTGCATGTCTTCCAACTCTATTGCTTTGCTCCTACCATTGTTTCACCTGAGAATTGCTCCATGATGAAAGGTGTTGGCCGAACCAGAATCCCCAATGAAGCCATCTTTGAACAAGGAGCAGCTGCATCTTTGTCTGTACTTTCTGACAGCTCCCGGTTCCTAAATGTTGGGCTGGTTTGACAGAACAAAGCAGGGAGTGAACATCTGAGTATAAAGAGGCCAGCACATTAAGTAATATGTGAAGCCCAGCTGAGCCCAACTGAGCATCTTTGTGGCTTGGTCTGAAAAGGACAGAAAAAACAGATGTTTCAGTCTGTGAAGTGGGTTTGCCACCCAGGGGATGACCCAGCAGAGAAGCCATTTCAGGGTCTTTGGATGTATTTTTTTTAAAACAAAGAGATACTGGAAGAATTGTTGAAGGCAAGTTGAGACCTTTGTTCATTGTGACATCCATTTGTGCCTTTGAAAATCTAAAAGGAATTTGGATGCACCTTCCATCCAAATGTGGTTCCACTCCTGGCAACCATCATAAATACTAGCTTAGACTATTTGTCCTTCAAGCTTAGTACTGGCTATAGCAGCCTCCTTTAACCCTTTTAATCCTGGACAACCCTAAGCCAACCCTATCAGTGGTTTCCTTTCAGAATTTGTTCACAGGAAGTTTGCCCTTGCCTTCCTCTGAAGATGAGAGAGTATGACTTGCCCAAGGTCACCCAGTGGGTTTCCGTGGCTGAGCAGGGGTTCGAGCCCTGGTCTCCAGAGTCCTAGTCCAACTCTCAAACCATTACACCTTGTATCCTACACTCCTATTTTGATCTGAATCCAGACCATCCATCACTACCATACCACCTCTTTTTCATGCAAAAGGTCAACCCCTGGTATGCTACACTGAAATAGGAACAGCAAGGTGCAGTGACATCACTAGGGCTGGTGTCATCCCAGTGCTTGGAGTATCATAGTGTCATCCTCAAGCTCGGAGTCACCAGACCAATGATCCCTCAAAAGTAGATTGGGCCTCTATAGAAGAGAAAGGCTCTGGTCTACTTGCTGATGATGGCTAGTGTATCAGGGCACCTGAAGGGACTCCTCGTGTCCTAGGGTGTTCCAGTATGCTCACCTTGTTTGCATTCAGTGATGGGAGAGGCCTCCAGGAGTTTGCCATTGCAGCTTCCAAGCTGGTCTTCTTGCCACCTCTGGGTCGTTGGATCGGGCCCTTCCCAGGACCTTCGCTCTTTGGGAGTTCTCTACCATGGAGAGGCATGGTAGCACACTCCACACTGGAAGCCAGACACCTCTTTCTGAGATGTGGTCCAACCCACCGCCAGCAACCCCTAGAAATGGCCCTGTCAAGGAGGCTTGGCATCAGGGTGGGGAGTTTGTTGTGCCTTCATCATGTCAGAAGAGAAAGCACTTATCTAGATGAACAAGGAATGCAACATGGTCAAAGAAAACCTACCTTCATGCTCCTGCTTATATGCAAACTTCTGGGCATGGTTCCACACCTCCATGTACTTCCCATGTACTTGTCTCTAGAGCAAATTTCCAAAGGAATTTGTAAATAGGGTTAAAACTCTAGGGTAATAGGTACCTCTTAGTTAATGTAGCTCTTCCATTTTTCCACTGTTTGATCAACAGGAGAGATTTAGGTGTTGTTTGTGGGCTCAGGCAGACCTGCAAATTCAATTTGCTGGCAATGGGAAACCGGAGAGTGCTTGACATAAAAGACATAATTACATTAACAGACACAGGCAAATTGTACAGTTTGGCACATCTAATAAAACTTCAAGCCATTAGCTACCAATATAAAACTCCAGTGAGGTCTTCTACGGGGATTTGAGTCTGGGCCATGACTCCATGTTTGTGTTTCTCCATCTTTAAACAATACTAAAGCAACAGCGAAAAAACAACTGTGGGATCTGAGCAAGGTTCCTTCTCTAATCTGATATACAATTTCCAGATAGAATTAGTTCCCTTCCAGGAGGCCTGCAGCACACCTGACCCAGCTAACCAAAGGCAGTCCTACTTCCCCTGCTGCCATGTTCTGGGCATCTTCATGCTTTTCAAAATTTTCCTAATTTTTGGAAAGAAGATGAGGAAGGTCATTGAACTCTTAGTGGCTTGGAGTACATGCTGGTGAGCTGTATCAGGTTCAATAGCTAGGCCTGACATCCTACATCAAGAATAGGAGTGTAATGTTACACTCATAGAGTTCATGTAAAGGTTGTGCATTAGTGAACTGCAGCACTGCACAATTGAATGTGTAAACACATGTGGTTGCAATACACAATGCAAACTTGCATGCTCACTGCACAATGACACTCCATGAACAATGGCACTGCATGTTCAGTTCTGCTGGAAGTTAAAGTTCAAAACACCTAGAGGACCAGCGTTTGAGAACAACTATACTAGATAATCCTAGTACTAGAGTACTAGTAATGGAGAGAGAATACAGACAACAAATTCTCCTCCCGAAACTGAATACTGTACCCTAAGACAGGGGTCGGCAACCTCCGGCCTGCGGGCCAGATGCGGCCCGCGGAGGCCTGCCGCCTGGCCCCTGGCCCCTGGTGCCGCTGCCGCTGCTGCAGCGGCGCGTCACAGATTTTTCGCCGCTCTGGGCACCGCCATTTTGGGGGGAAAATTGGCGCGCCATAGCGGCCTCTGGGGCGATGGGCGTCCGCCATTTTTGCGCCAAAAATGGCGGTGCCCAGAGCGGCGAAAAGCCGCATAGGTGGCCGCGGTGGCAGCAGCGGTGGGCCTCTAGGAGGCCCGCTGCCATCCCTTGGGACCTTCAGGAGGGCTCCGAGGGCGGCAGGGGCCTCTGGGGCCTTTCGGTCCCTGGGGCCCTCCGGAGGGCTCCGAGGGCGGCAGGGGGCCTCGGGGCCTGCTGCTGTCCCTGGGGCCCTCCAGAGGGCTCCGAGGGCACAGGGGCTAGGGGGGCCTTGCCATCCCGGGGCCCTCCAGAGGGCTCGAGGCGGCAGGGGGCCTCTGGGGACCTGCTGCCGTCCCTGGGGCCCTCCAGGAGGGCCTCCAAGGGTGGCAGGGGGCCTCTGGGGGGGGCCTTTGCGTCGCTGGTGCCGCTCATGAGGCTCCAACGGCGTCAGGGGCGCTCTGGGGGGCCCGGTGCGGTCGCTGGGGCCCTCCAGGGCCCACCAGCTTTTTTTCGTCTCTGACGGGCCCTGGTGCCCCGTCAGGAGCCAGCAAAGATGGGGAGGCCTGCCCCCCGGAGGGTGTGAAGCTCTGCCCCCGCATGTGGCCCCGCCCCTGGAGGTGGAAGCTCCACCCCTGCATGTGGCCCCGCCCCGGAGGGTGGAAGCTCCACCCCCAGCATGTGGCCCCGCCCCAGAGGATTGAAGCTCCACCCCTGGCTTCGGCCCCCAGTCGCCTGAGGGACAAGCAACCCGGCCCCCGGCTCAAAAAGGTTGCCTACCCTGCCCTAAGATTCTATAGACTGGACTACGTAGTTAAGGTGGTATCAAATATTTAATATTGCAGTGCGTCTGCACCTTGGGATTGGTACAATTGGACTGCACTATTGAATCTAGTTATTCCTCTGGCAGAATATATGAGAAAACGACTTGCTAGAAATTGAATTGGCAACTGAGTGTCTCAGAAGCATCCACCTGACAGGAGACACTTGAAGGTCCACACCCCAGGCGTCTCCTCTTCTGTTTCTTACTCCCAGACAGCCATTCACTGGGGCATGGCTGCTCATCAGGAGTGTGCAATACAGTGTGCAGGCTGGGGTCAACATCATTTTGGTCTGTGCACCTTCTAAAAAGCAATGGTTCATATTTACTGGCTTCTGCCATGCCTCTCCACACATCTGGTTTTTATTGCCAACAATATGCTGTGGACGGTCTCCCAACACCTGCAGCCTTAGTGCATGGACATCTTCCATTAACTCATGTTGCGTTCTTTTTTGTCAAAACCATAGGAACCTCTACTTTGAGGAAAAGATCAATTGGATGTGGGGGTTCGTTGAAGCTCATTTCGGCATCCTGGCATAATTTCAAAGTTGACAGCTTCCCTTCCACTGAGTTTTTTAAACGGAGCATTTCCTGCCTGGTGGATGCAGTAGGACTTTGGCGGGTGTGTGTGTGTGTGTGTGTGTGTGTGTCAAATCACACTCTGGAAGCCTTCAGAGAGGTTTGCCACCTGTTTGCTATTTTACCTGCCAGCAGCTTGCGTTTTCCAATGCCTGGAGCAGTTGCCAATCTAGGCAATGAAAAACGTGGCTGAACTGCCATCAGTCTGGGCACCTGCTTCATCCTTTCTCTTTAAAAAGTCAGCATTGGAACTGGTGTGTGTGTGTGTGTGTGTACATCTTGCCTTATTTCAATTCCTTACATGCAAGAAGGAAGTGTGCAGCTCTACTTTCTCATCTTTGAACTGAATACGTTTGTATTGCATCCAACAAAAACAACAACAACCCATTACTGTAGATGAATGTATGTTTGCTTAAGGCCCTGTCTACATGGGACAAATACACTGGCCTTTCCCAGCCTGTTATCGGGAAATCCAAACAATGCAGGGCCCAATCCCTGAGTTTGGCAATAACAGTTCAGATGACCTCTTGGCCATTCAGCACCAAACCCAAAATGTGCACCTCTTAATCTGGATCAACCTAGAAGATCTGGAGCCCTCTGTTCTTATGCTGGGCAGCTGTTTCAAACGTGTTCTTCTGTGCCACTCATTGTGGTTACAGCTGCTGCACATCGCTTGCTCTGAGGTCAGAATGAGATGACCAGCCATGTAGGCACCTTGTTCTGTTCTCAGAAGTGAGTTAGTTGATGTAATGGTGGCTGCACTGAGAAGCACAGTGGGACAAATTTGAAATGGACACCTGGCATCAGAACAGAGGCCCTGTAATGGGAGGAGATCAGGACAGCTCTGGGGCCAGGAGTATACTGTCCAGTGCAGACAGCACCTTAGACACCACAAAGATTCTGGGCAATGTCTTCTGTGCAAAACCCCCACTGATTTCTGTGCAGAGACACTTCTCTTGTAGGACTGATATTTTTAGGGTAAAAACGTCTCCAAAATGCAAAAAAAAAAAAACAAAACAAAAAACCAGACCAAACCAAACCAATAATAAAACACCCACAAACATTGTTTAATCTTTCACTCAAAGAAGTGTCTCCAGGTGTCAAGACATTCCTTTTTGCATCATGGTTGAGAAAATGTGAAAACATTCTTTACATCATTTATTGGGATACCAGCTGCAGGTGCCTCCCTAGAAAGACTGTAAAGAATGAGCAGATGGAGAGCAAAGCTGAGAGAGAAGCAACCAAGGGAGGTAGTGGGGGAATGTGGGTGGAACACAGTTGGGTGGTCCATCCAGATATCAAACAACCAGATGCACCACCCAGATGATCTTTGAGCACCATTCTGCTGCTACTCAGAAGAAGAGGTGGAAATCTTTGTAAAATTGCATTGTAAATTCAACAGCAAATAGAATTCAGACACCTAGCCATGTTAGCCCGGAATATGAGCATGTAAGGGGATCTTGTAGCACCTTTGAGACTATGGGACTGTGCAGACTGCCACCAGGGGGTGGCCTGCAGTGGCCTTCAGCTGCACCAGATCGGGACTGCGACAACCGCATCCAGATGGGCCTATAGTACGCCCTCGTCATGTGCTAGGGGTTGGCCAAGGGCGCACCGCCCATACGTGCCTCACCCCTAGCACGTGACAAGGGTGTCAAAATGGCGGCACCCTGTACACATGGGCGCCTCCATTTTTACATGACAGATGCTTAGCATTTACACGTCAAGCCCCCATGACGTCGTGAATGTGCCATTGGCGCCGCAAAAAGAACCTGCTTTTTGTGGATTCTTTTTGCTCCGTGAAGGAGTCGCGCAGTTTGTCCGCTATGGCTTCCCTGTGGAGCAAAACAAGGCATGGGCAGACCACCCTTTTGGGTGGTCTGTACCCCATCTAAGATTCTCAATCTGGAGTTGCAGCAGTACCAGCCGCTTCAAAGATTTGCAGTCCGTCTTTCACTCAACCTGGCATAAAATCTTAGCAGTGGAAAGGTAGAACTGAGAGCCTGCCTGGGTGTGCCTGTGCAGTGTAGAAAAATGAAGCACTGAGAACATTATTAAGTTGGTTCCTCTTGAAATGCCTGAACCTGGCCCCAGAAAGCTCAAAGCGGCTGAGGGAAAAGATCTTGCTGGAATTGTCAAGACAGCCAGTGAAAAAGATGAGGCTGTAGGCGATTCTGTGGACACGTCAAAATGACAGATTAGGGGTGTTAAGTGACAGCATGGATGTGGTCTTTCTAGAAGCTGACAAATCTTGCTGAAAGTGAAGACAAGCTGCAGGGTGTCACAGCTGGAGGGTGGTTAATTCAGGTCACTAGTTTCCACTTGGCTTAGTCAGATGCAGAGAACAAACAGTATCCCACCGTTCTTGTGGCATGCTTCTACTTTCATATCCTCAAAAGACAAGGGACTAGATTGGTGCAGACTGGGGGACAGGTTATGCCCCATGGATGATACTGGGACATCCAGGTGTACAGGAAGGGACATCACTGGCAAAAACCATTTTGAGCTGATTGCAGGTGAATAAAAGTAAAAATGAAATGCACAGATATAGGATGGGGGACACCTGCCTGACAGCAGTTTGTGTGAAAGCAATCTAAAAGTCTTAGTAGACCTCAAGCTAAACATGAGTCAACAGTGTGATGCAGCAGTAAAAAAGCCAATGTGACCCCAGGCTTCATTTAGAGGCTCAAGATCAAGAGAAATAATAGTGCCACTTTATTCTGATTTGGTCAGGCCTCACTTGGAATACTGTGTCCAGTTCTGGGCACCACAATTCAGAAAGAATGTAGACAAGTTGCAGAGTGTCCATGGTGAAAGGTCTGGAAACTACCAAGCCCTATGAGGAGTGGTTTAGGGAGCTGGGTATGTTTCGCCTAGGGAAGAGAAGGTTAAGTGGTGACATGATAGCCATGTTGAAATATTTGAAAGGATGTCATATTCAGGATGGAGCAAACCTGTGACACTGAACAATGGAAAAGAGGTTCCACCTAAACATTAGGAAGAACATCCCAACAGTAAGACTCCTTTGACAGTGGAAGATGCTGCTTCTGAGAGGACCCTCTGCAATCTAGGTAACACTGTAGTCAAGAAACCTGCCCTCGTCTGGTTAAAAAACTCTGTTGGTGGAGTCTCTTTCTTTCTCTCTCTCATTCTCCTCTAAAACAAAAATGGGGGCCAGAAGCCACCTGATGTCTTATACCCATGTAAGCTCCTCTATTGAATTAGTTTGACATTTTTGTCTGACGTGGAATGTCTGCATTCAGTTTAATGTTGTGGAAGCAGAGTTGCACATGCAGTGCAGAGAGGTACATTGTGCATTGGGAATGGATGCATATGTGCCTGTGGCTATACATTTGGTTGCACATTTTGGTTGTCTCAGTTTCAGTTGCGCAGTTTTGCCATTCAACACAATGTTTGGGCAGCACAATTCATATATCACTCTGCATGCAGAGATTGCCTCTCTACAACCCTAAGATGGGATCTCAGCCTGAAAATTCAGGGAAGATTTCTAGACTCAGTTCCTCATGGCTGTTGTTACCCCAGGATCCAGTCCTCAATCACTCCTCTCTGACCCTTGATATCAAATTAATATCAAAAAGGGTTGTTTTAGGCAGGTAGCCTCCAGTGCAGGAAACCACTTATACTGTATTAGGAAACCTGGATGGTTCAGCATGGGAGAAGCCAAAGCACTTAGCCGAGATGAAATCACCTGGGATCTAAATCAGCATAATCCCTTCACTAAAGAGTATGATGGTGAGAGTTGGACCTGGAAATTGCTTGCATATCACAGACAAAGGGAGTTTTCTTCTGGGTATGAACATTTTTTTTTTGTTAGAGGACATTCAAGTCGATTGCCTGCTTGCTCTTGCATATTTTATTCCATTCTTATCCTCTTGGAAAAGTCATTCAACTCCTGACACACTGCCCCAAGACCCATTCCTTGCTATAAATACATGTGCCTGAACAACAGCAATTTAGTCCAGTTTACAATAGGGCAGAAACTCTGTCAGATTTTAACTTTGTCCCTCAGTACTGCACAGCAAGCAGAATGAGTCACATTCAACTCCCAGACTGGAGCCTGGTTTCTGGAACTGGTATACATTGCCCATTGCAATCCTTTTATTTGCTACCCACTACTACCTTTTTATATATCTTAGTTCTTGTGTGTGTGAGAGTGCTTAGCTTGTGTGTTGATTCCCCTTTTAATAAACAAACTAAACCAATTTGGAACCTGTGTCTGAAGTTCTTTGAGTTCAGAACTGGTCTACAAAGGCTTATGATTTTGGCTTTCTGTTACTGATGCTCTCTTCCTGCTGCCTATTGAGCTCACTTAATTTCCCCATTGAATACAATTTGTGGGTGCCCACTCAGGACCCTCTGCAATCTAGGTAACACTGTAGTCAAGAAACCTGCCCTCGTCTGGTTAAAAGAGAGAGACAGGAGGAAATCCAGGAAGCAAGGATACACAAGAGTTCACCTGGGGATGCTTCATTCACTTGTCTGTATTCATCACGATCTGAAATGTTTCTTTAACAACAACAACTAAAAATTTCTCAAGGCTATAGCGCACTGCAGGAAGTGGCTGCTGCTTGTTCCATGTTCAGGCTCCACTTTTGCACTTCATTCTGCCATTGTTTGCTGCTCTTGCCAACTGTTTATGGGTCATGTTGAAAAGCACATATCCGTACCCACCAAGAACGTCAGGGAAAAGAGTTCTGTCGCTCTCCTTTTCCTCCCAGCAGAATTGCTTTCCACAAAGTGCCTTTCAATTGTGGCTTTTTTCTGCCTGTCCTTAAGGGAAAGCCCTTGAGGGACAACTGCCTGTGAGCATTACAACTTTTGTGTGGAGCAAGATAATGGCTGCGGGCAATTCTCAGAGGGTTGGTCTCTAGGGAAGCATCCATCCCTGAGACCTGGGCTGCGCTTTTCCAGCATGTGAGATGCTACTGAAGTTTCACCGAAAGCATGGGACTTTTTTTACTGCACTCTTTCTTCAGTCATATATCTCAGAGTGGGCTGCATATGATCCCTGAACTAATTCCTTCAAAGGTCTCCAGTCTTCACAATAGTAAAAATAAATACATAAATCAGTGTGTATTTTGGATGATATTTTTGCATGCAAACTGTCCAGAAAGCCAATAAAAACATGTAAAAATACTTTCACCCCACCCGAGAAGCACTCCAGAGCCCCACACTGACTCCAGCTACCTCCATTTTCCTCTGTGATCCCTCTCAAAATGGGAAAGGGAAGCGATGGGACATTAATTCAACCTTGGCACTTTCCTCGTTGACCTTCTTCAGTAATTGCTCCAGGCCTTTGGTTATTTCTCAGTGCAGAGTAGATTCCAGTTCCTCTCTTGTTCTTCCACTTTTCCTCAGCTTACTTCAGTTGCTGCAAACCAAGTTAACTCCCAGGAGGAGAGGAGTAGAATCAGTTTGTGAAGAGGTCTTGTAACACCTTTGAGACTAACTGAAAGAAAGAAGTTGGTTGCATGAGCTTTCATAGACTTAAACCTACTTCCTCAGATGTATTTGGTGAAGGATATAAGTCATGCTGCCAATGTCTTTCTTTCAGTTAGTCTCAACGTTGCTACAAGATCTCTCTACATACTGATCCTACAGACTAACATGGCTGTATCTTTGAATTCTTCCCAGTAGAATGAGACCAAAGCAAACTGCTGCAGTCTTTCCCCACTTGTGTGTTCTCCCTTGCTAATATCTTTTGCCATCTTCACCGTACTCTGGTGTTGCTTGGCCACATGTGTTTTCCAGTGTTCATCTGTAAAATGTTGAAGGGTATTCTCTTTGCAACAAAAGGGTAAGTTGAAGACTATATAAACTAGCTCTTTTTAACCTTCTGTCCCTATAAAATTTCTCCAGTTTTCAAAGAGGTCATAAAAGTCTAGCGTGACAGTGCAGGAAGTCTCCAATATGACCTCAATTTGCAAAATGTGCCCCTTCCTTGCAGGTTGTCCTGGAGCTCTTAATAAGAGCAGGCCATTACCCAGAAAGCACCGCTAACTTGATGCCATCCTGGAGTTGAAGCTCTAGGGAGACGATTCAAGGTAGAGCACCTGGTTCTCTCCTAACTTGTTTAAGCAGAACATTACTAATGATAGCTCCAATTTATCTCATTTACTTTAGTTCCTGAACAATATGACTGCAACCTGCGATGCATTAAGTTGGAAGTTAATGTTCATTAAACCAATAAAAAAAAGTGCGCTCACCACTTCAGGTTCTTTGGAGATGAAATTTCCCTTTGTGGGGCTGAAAGTAATGAATGAACACTGCAGCAGCTGCATTGCAGAATGGGCACCATAATCGGGGCCAAACACACAGTGTGGCCCCTGGGTAGACCAAGCTGTCAGCACCGCTCTCACACAATTTCATCGTAGCACCATGGATCTACTTTAACTGTCATGGATACATCCTATGGATTCATCCTATGAAGCCTTAGGAAACTTGAATGGCCCTACATTTTAATGAGGTTATCTTGTCACGTTTCTCCAGAGCCATTACTATCCTCTGAGGCTGAGAGCATTTGACTTGTCCAAAGTCACCCAGTGGGTTTCCATGGCTAGGCTGGGATTGGAACCCTGGCTTCCAGAGTCCTAGTCCAGCTCTCGAACCAATACGCCATACACTGTAGAACTGATGCAGTTGACACCACTATAAATGCTGTAGCTCCATCCTATGGAATCCTGGGATCTGTAGTTTTGCAATGTTATTAGTCTTCTCTGCCAAAGAATGCTGGCACTCAAAAATCTAAAAAGCCAAGGTTTATCCAGGATGAGCCATGGCAGTTAAAAGAGTGCAAAACTGCATTATTTCAACACTTTAGACACACCCCAAGTCAGTTGGGGCTAACAACAGGATTCAAGACATTGTTAGTTACTTATATTTGGAGAGGCTTCAAGAAGGTTTAGAACATGTATGCAAATGCAAAACAATAGAAAGAGCCCAGAAGAAGCCCATGGAAAATGGAAGCTACCCTCCTCAGTCTCTTTTGCAAAGACCTCTTGGTATTTTCTCATTCATAGGGTCACAATAGGTTGAATGCAGCGTGATGGTAAATTAAAACAAACCTGGAGACATCTGAGTTTGAATCTAGAGTGTGTCCAAAGGAGGGCAACTAAAATGGTGAAGGGTCTGGAAACCATGCCCTATCAGGAACAATTTAGGGAGCTGGGGATGTTTAGCCTGGAGAAAAGGAGGTTAAGAGGTGATATGATAGCCCCGTTCAAATATTTGAAGGGATGTCATATTGAGGAGGGAACAAGCTTATTTTCTGCTGCTCCAGAGAACAGGACCCAGAACAATGGATGCAAGCTCCAGGAAAAGAGATCCCACCTCAACATTAGGAGAACTTCCTGACAGTAAGGGCTGTTTGACAGTGGAACAAACTCCCTCGGAGAGTGGTGGAATCGCCTTCTTTGGAGGTCTTTAAATAAAGGTTGAATGGCCATCTGTTGAGGATGTTTTGATTGTGATTTCCTGCATGGCAGGGGGTTGGACTGGATGGTCTTTGGGGTCTCTTCCAACTGTACGATTCTATGATTCTATGAACCTGGGAGCTGCACATGAACCAGGAGCTCTAACACTGAGATATAATTATTCCTCTAAGAATGAACTAACACTCCAATCCTCATGGTTCTATCTAAAGAGATTATTTAAATAGGAATATAAGTTAAACATAAATAAAAGCATAAATACCTAAACTGAGGCTGTTGTAATTGAACATATAAGAAGACATGGATGGGAGATCCTTGCCTCTGAAGTAGTATATGTGAAAAGGACCTTGGGGTTATTGTTAACTATACAACAACAATACAATAATTGAGCATAGGCCAGTATTGTGATGCTGCAGCAAAGAAAGTGAATAATATTGTACCCTGCATTAATAGAAGTGTAATTTCCAAGACAAGGGAAGTAATAGCCCCACTATAGGCCTGGTACAGACTGTCGGAAAGTGGCAGTCTGGGGCTGATTTTAGGGCTCGGGATTGCAGACAGACTGCATGCTTCCAAGCCCTATTGTGCGGCGGCGGCGCCATCATACAGCAGCCTGGTTCACATGATGACACAAGCATGGTGCAGCATCTGCATGTTGCATTGTCACACTTGCGTCATTGCACTAATGGCGTCCACCATGTGTTGCAAAAAGAACCTGCTTTTAGCGAGTTCTTTTTGGTGTGGAGGGAGGTCACACAGTTTGGCTGCTGTGACGTCCCTTGGAAGCAAAAATGGGCAGCTCCAGCTCACTCTTTTGGGGCGGTCTATCGAGCCTCTATATTCTGCACTGGCCAGGCCTTATTTGATGTTCTACATCCAGTTATGGATGCCTCAGTTTAAGAAAGATATAGATGGAGAAAGGCAACAAGAATGATAAGAGAGGGGTAACAAAACAAATGAGGAGAGGTTGAAGGAACTGGGCATGCTCAGCTTGGTGAAGAGAAGACTGTAGGCTCATTCCCACTTACATTTAAATTGGTTTGGGATATGCTTTCACTCTGTGTTGGTAAATTGATTCCAAAAGGTCTATCATTCCCACTATGAAAGATCTTTCATTATCTCCTTGTCATCACTTCTTTTTTGGCATGCTTGTCATCCCCACTAGTTTGTGCCACTTCAAAATGCATGTCAATCATATGTACATCATCAGTGACATAAGTGGCAGCCTGGGAAGCCCGGCTTGGGAACACTCTCTCTCTCTCTCTCTCTCTCTCTATATATATATATATATATATATATTAAAATAAGTTGATAGAAAATTCGATTCATTGGTTTTGCAACTACGTGCCTTACTATGAGCTGCTGTCAGATCACTGGAGTAATTGAAAGTAGTTGCAATTTTTTTAAAAAAAAATTGATAGAAGATTTGATTCATTGGTTTTGCAACTCCTTGACTCACTGACTGCAAAACCAATGAATCAAATCTTCTATCAATTCCCCCCCC
>NC_056522.1:379610435-379691590 GCF_019175285.1 Sceloporus undulatus
TTTTTTTTCAAAAGAACCGCCAAAGAACCAGTGTCAGGAAAGAGCAGGTTGTTTTGTTTTTTTGCATTTGCCTCACTTCATCACAATTGAAACCAATCACATTAAGATCAGAACGGGATTCAAATGGGAGCGACGGTCATATAACCTGATCAGAAATTTGCTTTAAATCATATTGGGAATGTGGCGCAAGAGTGACATGATTGCCCTCAAGGATTGCCACACAATTTGTTCTCTGCTGCTCCAGAGGGTAGGACCAGGCCTAATGGTTGTAAGTGACAAGAGGGTAGTTTTTGATTGAACATTAGAAGGAACTTCTTGACAGTAAAAGTGGTTCAGCAATGGAACCAATTGCCTACAGAGGTGGTGGGGTCACCTTCTCTGGATGACTTCAAAAAGAGCTGGAAACCTATCTTGTCGGATGCTCCAGCTGGAGATCCTGCATTGAGCTGGGGACTCAACTAGCTGGCCCACGAGGCCCCTTCCAACTCTGTGGTTCTATAATTCTATGACATGACCCATTAAAAATACAATCATGACTGAAGGTAGAGGGCAGTAAGGAAAGAGGAAGACCCATTACAGGTGGATAGACTTAGCCAATGGAGACCTGGCTGCCCTGTGTTTGGAAGACCTGAGCAGGGCTGTTCACGACTGGGCCTCTTGAAGTTCTCTCATTCATAGGGTCATCATAAGTCGAGGTTGACCTGATAGCAAAAAGTAACAACAAAAATACAGACATCCTTCCTGGCCTTACCTGGAGATGCCAGGGGAAGTGAAACAAGGCTTTGACAGTAAGCCAGAGTTCTCTGAGGCATAAAAGGTGAACCTGACCCCCTCGGTTGACACACAGCACTGCCACAGCGCAGGTCTAGAGGCTCAGTCAATTAGAGGCAATAAAACTAATCAAGGTAACTAAATGCCATTCACCCCGCTCCTTATCAATATGCTCAGGAAGGCAGATGTGTTGGCGTCTGGTTATTACATGGCTGAACGGTGGCTGGCGCTTGATTACAGAGCTGCAGTCACAACTGTGTCATCCAAATAACTTTTTAATAAATCCTTCACCCAGGAGTATGAGGCAAATAAATTAACCAAAACCTAACTGTTTTCTTTGTGTGAGTGTCTGTGTATATATGTGAAGATAGCTTGGCAAGGCAGGAAAGGGTGAGAACTTGAAGAGAACAAAGTATACCTAGCATCCTTCTTGGAATATAGAGGAAGAAGTCTCCAAAACTGGGCAGGAAAAGGATAGATGGAAGTCGACACTAACCAGGCAGCAAGAAATTAGAGTCGCTCTGTCTGTCCCAGAAAAGAGTTAATTTCCCTGGTTGCGGTTTACAACAGCCGTGATCCAGGGGATGGGATCATAAGGAACCAACCAACATGAATCGGATGGTCTGGTATTCAAAGCAGAAGGTACAATTCAAGAAGGATGTTAGCAAGCTGGAACATGTTCAGAGGAGGACAACTAACAGGGTGAAAGGTCTGGAAACCAGCAAGCCCTATGAGGAGCAGTTCAGGAGCCTGGGTTTGTTTAGCCTGGGGAAGAGAAGGTTAAGAGGTGATATGATAGCCATGTTTAAATATTTGAAAAAAGGCCATATTGAGAATGAAGCCAGCTTGTTCTCTGCTGCTCCAGAGAATAGGACATGGAGCAATGGATTCAAACAACAGGAAAAGATATTCCCCCTCAACATTAGGAAGAATGTCTTGATTGTAAGAGCTGTTAGGTAATGGAATACGCTGCCTTGGAGGATGGTTCAGTCTCCTTCATTGGAGTTTCTAAACAGAGGATGGATGGATATCTGTTGGGAGGGCTTTGAGGCCATCCTTCCATGTTAACTGCAGAAGGGAAAGATGGCTGAATGTTTTATTGAGTGATCCAGTGCCTACTAAAAGATCAATTATAGCTTCAGATCATAAAAGTATATGTATACATGCATCTGACATTGTACCTAAGCGTACAGAGTTAGGATCGTCTCGATAAATTGACATGCCCCATTTTTATTGTGTGTGTCCCAGTCGAGATCATTCAAACTGCTCCATTGGGTTGCAGGAGGGGAGCAGGCGAGGGAATTCCATTGGAAAGATAAACACAGGCCGTTCTTTATTGTTAATGCACACAGTAACCTTATGAATGAGAGAACACCAATGTCATCAACTGCCCTCTTCAGGTCTTGAAAATTCAGGGCAGTTGCAAATTCTTAGACGGATTACATCACCTGGAATGGGACATTCTTCTGTTCCTACTGCCCTCTGTTTTGACAAGCACCATTGTCTTTTCCAGTGACTCATGTTGTCATCTCATGAGATATCCAAAGTACCACAGCTTCAGTTTAGTCATCATTGCTTCTAGTGAAACTTGAGGCCAGATTTCCTTTAGGAAAGCCATTCACTTTTTTTAGCAGTCTGTGGCATCCACAGATCTCTTCTTGTACACCACATTTCAAATGAATGAACGAATGAAAATTTATTTATATACCACTATTCCTACATAGATCATAGCGATTTACAACATAAAATGAAACAATAACAACAACATATATCCCCGACAGTGCAAACAAACTACCCATACCAATTTAAAAATTATACAAGAGAATCTAAAAAACCATTATATTACAGTCAATTAAAACCATATCATTAAAAGCCGTACAACAAAATAGCTGGATTGAATAATGTGCATCAAGGGAGGAGAGAAAAATATTAAGGCACATGGGGGAAAGCTTGACGGAAAAGATGGCTCTTCAAATTTCTCCTAAATAGATCTAAAGAGGTGATTGAGTGGAGCTCGTTGGGCAGAAAGTTCCAAATCTGCGGGGCCGAGATAGAAAGTGCCCTCTGAGAAGATGAAGGATACCTTGACTTTGGAACTCTTAGCAGATGTTTTCCGCCCGATCTGAGAGTGCGGGGCAGACTGTATGGGGAGAGGCCCAAGTACCCTGGGCCCAAGCCATTTAGGGCTTTATAGGTAATTACCAATACCTTGTATTATGCCCAGAAGCAAATGGGCAGCCAATGTAGATCTTGCAATATAGGTGCTATATGGCTAGTCCTGGAAGATCCAGTGACCAGCCTTGCTGCCATATTCTGAACCAACTGTAGCTTCCAAGTTTGGTACAAGGGTTGCCTCATTTGGAGCACATTGCAGAAATCCAACCGAGAGGTTACCAGAGCATGTACCACCGTTTCCAGGTCTCCCTGGCCCAGGTAGGGTCGCAGCTGGCGTATCTGCCGAAGCTGATAGCAGGTGCTCCTGACCATCGCATCCACCTGAGATGTAAGGTGGAGCGACGAGTCCAGAAGCACCCTCAGACTGCGAGCAGAGTCCTTCACGGGGAGCGTGACCCCATTCAGGACAGGTGGACAAATATCCTTCCCCGGGCCCAGGGAACCTATCACGAGTACTTCCGTTTTCTCTGGATTCAGGCTGAGTCTGTTTTCCCTCATCCAGCCCATTACTGACTCCAAGCAGGCATTTAGAGGAGAGATGCCATCCCTAGTCATTGCATCAGTCAGAGACACAGAGAAACATATTTGGGTGTCATCAGCATACTGATGAGCTGATTCTCTTCCTGTCAGCATTCTTCATTGTCCAGCTTTCAAACCCACACATGGAAATCAGAAATCAGATGGGATGGATGATAATGGCTTTGGTATTTAATGATATCGGAGGCTCTTATCAAGTTCCTTCATAACTGCCTGTCCAAGTCTTAGTCTTCTCCTGGTTGTCTTGTCTACAGCCTCCATTTTGATTAATGGTTAATCATTTGAAGTCTTCATTATTCATTTTGAAATTATGCAAACCATCTGTGGTCATTATGTTTGTTTTTTAAATGTTTAGCTGAAGCCCTGATTTTGCACATGGGAGTAACAGGTTGCACAAACAGTACTGAAGCTTTGACGCAACTCATCCAATGGGTTCTGTCTCCACTGCCTTTCTAACCAGTGAACAATGGTTTGTGCCATACACAGCTCTGCATGCAGCCACGGTCTTGGTTGGTGCCATGTAACTAGGTGAGTTCTTGATGGTGCCACAACTTCTAGGGTAGGGATGATTCGCCAAATCATCAGGATTTAGTGCATCCTCGGCAAAGCTCTAGTCTGCTGGAAGAGCTCTCAACTTTGTCTCATTCCCTGGTATTCCATTCCTCCATTCAGTCTTCCACCACTTCATGGCTGGACTTAAGATATCACTGGATTACTCACTAAGAGCTTGTGAAAAGGATTCCAAAGATATACTAGATAAGTCCTGGCAATGCTCCATTTGTGTAACGGTGGGAGACATAGGTGGTGCCTTAACTTTACATGACACGATGCAGGATCTTGGCCATACAAAACACAAAATTCAACATCTGTTCAGAAAAGAGAGAGTGAATCAAAGAAGGCAAACGAGAGAAGCAGAGGGAGGCAAAGGCAAGGAATTGCTGCTGTCTAGATTCTTTGGTTTTTGCTTTCTTCCATTGCAAGAGCTTTGTGTTTTCATTCCTTGGACCCCACCTTGTGTATATAGTTAAGAATGGCAGCTGATCCATTAAAGCAATTAATAGACCATGATGCAGGCAGCGGCCATGTTGAGGATGGGATCCCTCTTGCTGGATGAACTCTGACAAGAGAGAGTCTGCAGCTTTTCCCATGCTGCTGGGATTCAGTACTGGTACAGGTTTTGAAGCCCCTTTTCATTTGTGTCAACTGTTAAACTTGGTAGTTATGTTTGCAGATCCTATTCATTAATCATCCTTGCTTTAAATGCAATTCCTTTTGCAAATTGTTTTATAACCGTATGCCACCCTCTGTTCTTGTGATACAAGGTGGGATAGAAATATTTTAGTTAACAAGAAACATACATTATGTGGCAGAATCTGAGGTGTGACATCTTCCTGGCTATGCCTTTACTGTGGTTGCTAGAATGAGAAGAGACTTGTGAAACTGCAAATGTTTCAAAGTTGAGCATTTTTATATTTTTCAAATGACGATGGTGATTATGACTTAACTGCTATTACTTTTGTAGATCATGCTTTTATTTTTCAGGTTGTAAAGATTGTGACAAAACCCAAAACCCGACATTAAGTTTCCGTAGTGTGAATCTCTGCATGCGTAGCTATGTGCCTATGATATTAAGTGGCCCTTATGTTGAACGTCAACTTTGCACAACTGAACAGCCAACTAAATCCGTTTTGTTGTTATGTGTCTTCAAGTTGTTTCCCTAAGATGATCTTATCATGGGGTTTTCTTGGCAAGACTGGCTTAGAGAGGATTTGCCTTTGCCTTCCTCTGAGGCTGAGAGAGTGTAATTTGCCCAAGGTCACCCAGTGGGCTTCCAGGGCTGAGCAGAAATTTGAACCCTGGGCTTGAGAGTCATAGCCTAATGCTGCAACCACTACACCATGCTGGCTCTCCAGCATGTGTAATGAAATGAGCTACTGAAAACACAATGAAATGGAGGACGAAAGGAATGCTACCATCAATTTCAGCAAGACAAGACAGATGTGCATTGGTCAGGAATGCATGTCTGCATAGAAACCACCCCCACCCTCATGTACAAAGCTACTTGAATTAATTGCGCATCAGACCAAATGAGGACTGTATCAGAGAAGGGCAACCATGATGATCAAAGGTTTGGTAAGCAAATTTTATGACTGCTGGAGCTGGGTGTGTTTGGCTTGAAGAATAAGTGACATAACAGAGTCACTTCTAAATATCTGAAAGGATGTCTGTTAAGGGTTAAAAGCCAACTAACACAAAATGTTGAGATGTTTGGTGACCATGAGCAGTCAGCACCCGGAGGACGCAGCTGATGAGCTACAGCTGCTGATCATAGCAACAAGATCATTCTACTCCCTGTGTGCAGGAAGCCTGAAGATGAACATATGTCTGTTTAGACAAGAGGACAGTTTTCTGTGTGGGACAGGAAGAGGCTGAGTTTGTAGGACCACATGGCACTGTGTCTATAGAAACTCAGGGACTTCCAGTAATTGTTGTGGATTTGTTGAGAGAGGAGTGGATTGTGAATTCTGTATAGTAAAAGTCGCCTTGGTTATTTGGTTTGCACTTTGTAAATAAAGATAAGCACTTTTGGGAACTTGGCTTGTCTGGTCGTTAATCAGCAGAAGCCTGGCAGTCAAAGCTGGACAGTTCCTGGTGACCTGCATTCCATCATTTCTGGAAGACGTCCTTCTGCTGTTATCTTCGCTGAAGGCTGAGAACACGCTTCCGAGATTCATCTGATACTCTGCTATACTCTGACAATGGTTATTGCCAGCAGTTGTTGACAATGTCATCTAGTAGATGGGGTGAGCTTATTTTCTGCTGCTCCAGAGAGTAGGACAATAACCTATGGATTCAAACGAGAAGAAAAGAAATTACACCTACATTTAAGAAGAACTCATTTACTGTAAGAACCACTTGACAAAGGGACAGGGGGCCTCTGAATGTGATGGACTGTCCATCTTTGGAGGTCTTTAAGCAGAGGTTGGATGGGCATCTTTCAGAAATGCAGTGTTTATGGATGGCAGAAGGGGGCTGGATTAAACGATCTTTGGGGATGCCTCCCAACTCTAAGATTCTCCGATTCTGTGATAAAAGTTCAGCTGCTTCCATAGAGGAACATAGGCACTGAGAAAACATCTGCAGGATTTTGGCTGCACCGTGGAGATACAGCAGACATAATATTTGAATGTTCCTGTTTGTTTTCTTTGCATTTTTTTCCAGGTAAACATTTCAGAATAAGGATGAAAGGAAATATCACTGGATATGACAGCCTCAGGGAAAGCAGCATTTTAACATCTCCTGGGGACTCTTTCAAGAAAACACTCACCTCACCTTGAGCGTTTGCACATTTGCAAAGTTTACAAGACATATGGTGTGCAGAAAAGCATGCTCATGTTTTTAAATGAGACAAGATCATTTGTGTGGAATTGGGGGGGGGACACTCTTTAGTTGATGAAAGGTAGCTGTATACATCATGGAAACTGTACAAACAATTGTGCAAATTAGGGAACATGCATTAAAATTGTGAACTGCAGTGATAAAACAGAAAGTCTCGATCCTTGTTGGGTTGGACTAACCTTCCCATTTCCTCCAAGAAGGACACAGAGCAGGACTGAGCCCTGAACCCAGATAGAAAGGTACCACCCAAAGTTTTTGGCCAGAAAACACATAGAAAAACAGTACTGCTTTTAGTCCAACTTAGTCGTAGTAATGCCTTTGATGAACAAACTTTATTTCACAATGGTAGCATCTAATAGAGGGTTATTTCTTATCGGTCAAGCAAACAGAGTCTTTGTAACAACATCATTCCTGTGAAAAAGGTGATGCTCTCAGAGTAGGACAGTCAGTTTCAAAATTGTTCTTAGTGCCTTGTCTGTGACACTGAACCGGGACCCAGTTCCTGACATTAGAGCAGTTTGCAGAAAGACAGTGAGACAGACTCACAACTGGATTCAAAGATTTTAATCCACAGGATGACTTCATTTTGAACGGCTAAGGTATTCAGAAATAATAATAATAATAATAATAATAATAATTTTACACCCAATACATTTACACCCAACAACACAAAGGTGAAAAGAACATGTGGGTAGTATTTAGAGAAACTGTGTGAAATCAAGATGGAGGGAGTTACTGATTCCCAAACAATGAGAGAATGAGAGATTCATCTTATCAGAAAGTCATGTTACATTCTGGTTGCTGGGATTCTGTTGAAAAAATGCAGTTATATTGGCTCTGGATGCTTGCTCCTCACTAAGGTTTCATAAAATAATGAGGAAGAAACAAAGACACTGGCATGAAAGAATGAAAGTACAATTGAGATCCTACATTGGACATGGGTATCTAAATCTGCATGTGTGAAATTATGCAATAAGGGTGCTATGCAATCTTGTGACCCTGTCATACTACACATTTATAGTGCTCCTGTCATACTACACATTTATAGTGCTATGGGTCCACTTTAACTGCCCTGGCAATGTCCTGTGGAATCCTGGGATTTGCAGACTGAGGAGCACTAGAACTCTCTGGTGGAGCATTCTAAATATTCCTTTCACTAAACTGCAAGTCCTAGGATTTCATAGGATGTTGTCATGGCTTTTGAAGTGGAATCATAGCACTGTGGAACTTGGGCTCCTGCTTCTGCACTGTGCTATATGTAGCTTAAGATCACTAGAGGGTTCAGGATCTAGATAGTTCCTTTAAAGTTCAGCCTAGCTCTTTCAAAGTTCAGGATAAAACCCAGATCAGATTCAGCATCTAACTAACTTGAAAACCACTATACAATAACATAGTGAGAAATGGCCCATAGCATTGAGTGGCAAAACTGTTTAATTAAACAACAAATATACAACCGGATGCCCAACCCAATGTGTATGTGAACATACATACACAATACAGAGCCATACACAATGGCCATTCTGACACAATGCCCAGCTATGCACAATGCACATCCAGAGACAATGGCAGCACATGGCCAACTTCACTTCTGCAACTTTGAATCCAAAACAGACATTCCTCATCAGACCAAAACATCCAAACACTTCTGTAGCGGAAGTTCCTTAGAATAACAAGCAGCAATAGCAAGTATATTTCTATACCACATATGAGTGCATTTAAGCACTCCCGAAGTGGTTTACAACGTGTAAGCTAATTGCCCCCAACAATTTGGGTACTCATTTTAGCAACCTCCTCGGAAGGATGTAAGCCTGAGTCGAGCTTGAGCCTTTGACTGGTATTGAACTCATAATCTTGTGGTTTGTGAGTGAGTAGCTGCAGTACAGGCATTGAACCCCTGCACCCCCAGGGCTCTAGAAGAACTTCGCATGCCTAAGATCCCTACAGGATTCCATCCAATGATTCCAATAACTGGAAACAGATACAGATTGCAAACAACAAACAGGACATGGAGCAATGGATTCAAGCAACAGGAAAAGAGATTCCGCCTAAACATTAGGAAGAACTTCCTGAGGGTAAGAACTGTTTGAAAGTGGAAGACGTTGCTCTGAAGAGTGGTAGAAACTCCATCTTTGGAGGCTTTCAAGCAGAGGCTGGATGACCATCTACCAGGAGCACTGTGATTGTGTATTTCTTAAGCCATGCACAGATTGACCTGTCTAGAGTAGATGAAAAGAACCCATGCATTAGTACCAATGAGCAAAACAAACAAATCCCGTACAGCCTTCTTCCAGAGATCCAGTGGGGGCAGGAAAGGATTTGCTGCAGAGGAAGCGACCAAACATAACCGACTTTTGTCCTGCTTTAGGCATGCTGGGCGACTGCATACAGAACCCTTTCTGTATATCTTCCTGCTTTTCTGCTCTCCCTGCGAATGGCGTTCCCATTCAATTCCAGAGGAAAGCACTGGCTTGGAAACAGAATGAAGTTCTACTTTTTCAGACTATAACATGTTTTCCCCTCAGTGGAGAGATTCCCAAAGGATAGGGATAGGCTTTCTGATGTCCTCTTCCATTTCCGTCAAGATAAAAGGACATGGAGACTGACACAAATTACATGTAATCCTTTCAGCAAACAGGATTGTCAAATCTTCCAGTAATGAGAAAAAATAATAATACAAAACCCAAATCCCGCATGGTCCTGCTCTGAACACACAGACACACCGTTTGCCAATTAATTGGGCTGCATTAATTAAGCTGCAGAGAGAAGCACTGAAGGGTCAGGCTCATGTCACCTCACATTAATGTTCAACCAGACAAATAGACACACACACAGCTGAAGCAACGCACCAGACTCATAAACTGACATGATAATATTTGGAGCTGAGATTCCCCAAGATTTTTGTAACCATTTTTTTTCCAACTGAAATTGACGATAGAATTCAGTATTTCTGCTTTCTGAGAAGTGGTTGTTAATTGCCATCAAGGTGAGTTTGATTTATGGCCACTCCATGAATGCGGGGACCGGCAAGTCACCCTGCCATCTACTGCTCAGGTCTTGCAGACTCTGGGTAGCCATAGTGGCTTCCATGATGGAGTCTATCCATCTGGGATGGGGTCTTCTTCGTTTCCTACTGCCTGCTACCTTTCCAAACATTATTTCCTTTTCTAGGGAGTCATGTCTTCTCCTGGTATGGCCAATCTCAGTTTAGCCATCTGGGCTTCGAGTGAGAGTTCAGTAGGGATATGCTCTATGACCCATGGATTTCTCTTTGTAGAAGTCCACATCATTTGTAGAATGCTTCTCCAGCACCAGGTTTCAAAGGAGTTGATGTACTTCCTATCAGCCTTCTTCACTGTCCAATTCTCATAAGCATACATAGTGACAGGGAATGCAATGGCTTGGATGACCCGCACTTTAGTGTTCAGAATAATATCGCTACATTTTAAGAGCTTGTGTGGTTCTTTCTCAGCCTGGGGGCTAATTTCCATCATACTTAGGTTTTCAAACTCCATCCACTTGGTGTTTCTTTGTAGGAAATTACATTTGTCTCTTTGCCTGTTGCTTGCTGCTCTTGAGGTGACTCACACCCAGAGGTCAAGCTGGACTGTTGTTTGGTGTCAGTGCGTGACTCAATATATGATGTCTCTGAATAGAACTTGAGGCCCTTCTTTCCTTGGCTAGCTTTTTCCTGGATGCTGAGGGGTTTTGTCTGCCAAGGTCAAAAGGACAGGTTGTGATCTCCAGGAAAAACCAGAGTTAACATTTAAACTAATTGCTTCTAAGATATCCAGCCTAATGGTTTCAACAGAAGGTGTGCATGTGTGTGTGTGTGTCTCAGCTTTTTGCAAAGGAATTTTTACAAGATGGAGCAAACATGTTTTTTGCTATCTATAGGACGGAGCTGTGGCAGTTAAAGTGGTGTAAATGCATTATATCTACAGTGTAGATCAGGGGTAGGCAACCTTTTTTTGAGCCGGGGGCCAGGCTGCTGTCCCTCAGACAACCGGGGGGGGGGGGGGCGAAGCGGGGGGAGCTTCCACCCTCTGGGGGCAGAGCCGCATCCGGGGGCAGAGCCACATGCTGGGGCGGGGCTTCCACCATCTGGGGCGTGGCCACTCTGGAGGCCTCCCCCTCTTTGCCGGCCCCTGACAGGGCCCCAGGCCCCGTCAGAGGCTGGCAAAAGAACCGGCTGGGGGCGCCAGCGCTGGAGGCCCCCCTCAGGGGCCCTTTCTCGCCAAACCTCCCTCTGGAGAGAGAGGTTTGGGGGGAGGAAAGACCTCCAGGGAGCCCAGGACCCCGGCCTGCTAGGCCGTGGGCTCCCCAGGGGCCTTCCTCCGCAAAGACCTCCCTCTGGAGAGAGAGGTCTGGTGGAGGAAAGGCCCCCAGGGAGTCCAGGGGGCGGCCTGCCAGGCCCTGGGCTCCCTGGGGGTCTTTCCTCTGCCAAACCTCTCTCTCTCCGGAGGTTTGGTGGAGGAAAGACCCCCAGGAGCCCAGGACGCTGGCCCGCCAGGCCCTGGGCTCCCTTAGGGGCCCTTCCTCCGTAAGACCTCCCTCCGGAGAGAGAGTTTGGGGAGGAAAGACCCCCAGGGAGCTCAGAACGCCAGCCGGCCAGGCCCTGGGCTCCCTCAGGGGTCCTTCCTCCGCCAAACCTCCCTCCGGAGAGAGAGGTTTGTGGAGGAAAGACCCTCAGGGAGCCCAGGAGGGAGCAGAGGACCCCTCTCCTCCCCCGGCCCGCGGCGTGAGGCAACCGCGGGCAGGGCGGGAGGGAGGAGAGCACACGCCGCCCCCTCCTGTCCTGCGAGGACTAGAGGAGGAGCTCCTCCTCTTGAGGCTGGCTGGCCAATGGGGGCAGGCTGGAGCTCCAACAGCCTCCCTGCCAGCAGCCATTGGCCAGCCAGCCCCAGGAGGAGAAACTCCTCCTATTTAGCCCTCCACGCGGCCCTGCAGGCGCGCGCAGGCTAAGAGAAGCCGCTGGTGGGCGGGCAGTGGCGGGCACTGTCTGTGGCCCGCCCTCCTCGCCACCGCCTCTGCAATACCGCCATGGCAATTGGCGGCAGGACCGGGCTGGGGCCGGTCCTGCTGCCTCCGTGGGCTGGATTAGGCCCGCGGGCCGGGGGTTGCCGACCCCTGGAGTAGATCCACCCTAGGACATGAACCAATGGAGTCAAATTAAAAGAAACATTTGGGCAAATTACAAGAAACGTTAGGAAGAACTCCTTTGTTCAGTTCTGGACATCACAATTTAAGAAAGTTAGAAAGTATCCAGAGCAAGACGAGCCATTCCTGAGGAATGGTGGGTATTTAACTCAAGAAGAGAAAGTTGAGAGGTGATAGGATAGCCCTCTTTAAGTATTTGAAGGGGTAGCATATTGAGGAGGAGGAAGCTTGTTTTCTGCGCTCCAGAGATGCATCCAGCAATGGATGGAAGCACAGGAAAAGAGATTTCATCTCAAATTAGGAAGAACTTATTGATGGTAAGAGCTATTTACAAAAACAGCTTATAAAGATTAAAACACAGACAGAGAAGGTCCACATCAGTAAAAACACAGCAAAAGTGAAAATATGGTTAAAATATAAAGAAACTATTGGCAGAGGCTTTCTATTTTCTGCAATACCGAGAAGACAACCCGGAGAAACTTTCATTTCTTTGATTGTTGTATTTTCAGCAATTGTTCATTTTAAGATGATAAGGAGACTGGGGACACTTACCAGAATGAACAAACTGATCAATGCAGCCACTGTCCATAACTCACAACCTGGTGGCTGAGGTACTGGCATTTAACCCTGTGAAACCAGGGCTCTCTCCAGGAGTGATCTGGAGGGGAAAAGGACAAATTGAGAAAGAGGAGCCCAAGGGTTGGAACTGGAGTGGCAACCCAGAGAGAGGACCCTCACAAGACTTTATTTGATATCTGTAAGACTGTATCTGTGCTGCAGAATTATAACAGTTTGACACCACTTTAGCTGTAATGGCTTAATGTTATGGAACTTCTGGGATTTGTAATTGTTGTGGCACCAGAGCTCTCTGACAGAGAGGCTAAATATCTCACAAAACTACAAGTCCCAGACTCCATAGCATTGATCCATGTGGTTAGTGGTATCAAACTGCATTATTTCTTTTGTGCAGGTGCAGCCTTAGAATGCCGGCTGTCTAATAAATCTGCCAGTCCTCCCCCACTGGGCATTCATTGCCTCCCTATCCTAAAAGGACCAGCTTCCTTTGGCATGACGCCCACTCAGCAGACCTCAGATCAGGCCTGTGTAAGCAGAGGTCCTCTCTTCAAGTATCTCTGCCAGAGCTCCCCTCGTGTCTCCACTGTTCTATAGGGAATTAATTCTGCCCCCTTTTCTTTTGTTGATGCCTTCCAAAGCAAGGGAGCTGCTGCAGAAGCTGGAACTGTCTTATGTTTGTATGAAGATCCTTAACCTTTGAACATCAGGGATAAAGCAAAATGACTACTAGGTGGCATCTCATCAGAAAGAGGCATTTTCCACAGCCCAGCTCCCAGTCTCCAAGGGATTTATGGGGTCGCTGCTAAGTGCAAGTACTGAATGGGCAGGAAATAGATTTAAATGCTGAAATCATTCCCTCCCTGTTTCCAAAGTGCACCTCAAAAACTGGGGGGGGGGGGGGGAGGAGAAGGGAAGCATTATTGGCAGAATATACTATGCTTTTCTTTTTGCCTGGGAGCTGGGCGCAAAAACCCCACAAGAAACAATTTGGATGAAAGGCCACAAACTTTATTAGCAACAGCAAACCAGAACAGAAGGTTGGCACCAAAGCATAAGGTCAGGATCTGAAGCACGAATAACCCCACGGTTTAATCGATAAGCAGCATGCCTGGTGACCGCCAGGCGTTGGGATGACCTAGGGGCAAAGGAACGCCAACTAGCCGCCATCACACCAGGCACTCTCTTGTCTCAAAGCCCCTAGTCACCGGTGGCTTAACCTATGTTGTGGCCCCCGCAATGGCCACAACGCATGCCCAGCTCACCCCCGGGTCCCTATTGACTCCCAAACCAGTGCTCCATAGCCCTGGTAACCAAACACAACCAGATCCTGGCCTATTCTGCCGCCCCAAGTTGTGACAAAACCCCCAGCACCCAAGCGGAGGGTGGGTGGGAGAGCCGAGCAGCAATGGCTCGGGGCCCAGCCGCAGGGCCCTTAAAGGCCAAGGCCCCACCTCCTCACCCTATGGTGAGGCTCCTCCTCCAGGGCAGCCCAACCAATGAGCTGCCCTGGAGACTGAAGCCTCACCATAGAGGCTTCCTCTGCCTCTACAGAGCAGCGCGGAGGATGGCCCCAACCAGGAAGTTGGGGCCAGGGACTGCACCACTCCCGCAGCAAAGAGGCCAGCCGCGCAGTCAGGCAGCCGGTTATAATGGGCAGGTCCTCAAACAGTTTGTTGCTTGCTCCTTATTAAATGTCTTAATTTATGGCTAGACTGAACCAGAGGGAAGGAGTTGTGTCCACCTATTCAAAGGGACAAGTCCATTGCTGATCTGATAGAAGTAATTAGGACTTTGGTCCCCTGTTATGGGAAGTTCATTTCCAGAAGGGATGGACTGTCTCTCCACACAGAGAGCATTCAGTATGTGCAGGGCATGGGCATTTCAGGATTCCTGCAACATATTGTTTTTGTTTTCCTGCGTCAAATTATGGTGACTCTGAATGAGAGATCCCATGAGACCAGGGCTTACTCTACATGTAAGCAATTATGCAAATTGCTGCAGACTTTGCACATTCACAATACATTGAATGCCAAACTCTCCTCTAAAAACTTGCATCTGTTCTCCTCCCTCTGTGAAAATGCACAGCCATTCACACCTCCATGCAGAGCAAGTGGATGGGCCCATGCGCACCCTGGCACATTCGCAGATACTCAGATAAAAACTCTGCAATCTTTTCCGCAGAGTTTCTGCAGAGTTCCCCCTCCACAAAAAGCCCAACTACTCTGGATCACTATGGTGGGATCATAGAATCCTAGAGTTGAAGAGAGCTCAAGGGCCATCTTGAAAACTCAGGGGAATTGGCTTCTTGATTGAATCCATCCACTAGCAGTGTGATCACCCTCTTTTCATGCCATCCATACCCATGATATGTCCAAAGTAGACAGCCCAGTTTAGTCATCTTTGGTTTTAGTGAGAGTTCGGGCCTGATTTGCCCTAAGATCCATGTATATGAATAAATAATAAATGGACACATTCAGTGGAAAAATCTCTCAATCCCCCCCCCCCGCAATTCTCACTTATGAGAATGAAAAGAGTGTATTCTCAGCCTTATTACCTGCGCTGGGAACTAATAATTAAAATCAATTATATTAGAAATTTTCTAATGAGAAAGGGCAACTTAATTAAATTTATTTTTAACTTAATAGATTAAGTTGGACTTCAGCATCCATTTAAATCCAAAATGAAGGTATTAATTAATTAAAGATATGACGAGACCGACAAATTTTACATTTCCAGCTGTTTCTGTTAATAAGTGCAAAAGCTGCAGGAACCTTGATTATTTGTTCAGATTAGATCTAATTAATTCCATGGCTAATTCTGTGAGTTCACCCCCAATACCCAAATACAAAGAGTAGTGATCTGTCCCAGAAAGTGAATTCCAAAGCTCTAACCTTGTAATTTTGCTACGATCACTTGGGGATCAGTAAAAGAAGAAATGGGGATGCAGGAGATGAGAGAACAGAGGAAGAAGAAAGGGAAAGCACAAGGAGGTTATGCGTGGGGTGGGTGAGAAATGGGGTTTTCGGATT
Organism: Sceloporus undulatus; assembly: GCF_019175285.1. Lineage (NCBI taxonomy): Eukaryota > Metazoa > Chordata > Lepidosauria > Squamata > Phrynosomatidae > Sceloporus > Sceloporus undulatus. The sequence continues at coordinate 379,626,080 of NC_056522.1, forward strand.
TCAGCGCTCTTTTCTTTTTTCTTTCCGCTCGATAGAAGAGCAAAGTAAAAACATGATTCTAGATGTTTATCACACTATGCCTCTTAAAGAGGTACTATTCCAGTGTGACTCCTCTAGCAGCCTCCTGTTGCATGCTGGGATTGGCAGTTTTAAGGCGGAACTTCTCTGCTGAGAAATTCTAAATACCCCTCCTTAAAACTGCCAGTCCCAGCATGCAACAGGAGGCAGCTAGAGGAGTCAACTGGAATAGTACCTCTTAAAGAGCTCGTCCTATAAACACCATAGAACTTGACTGGGCCATCCAGTCCAACCCCATTTTGCAATGGAAACTACTGGTGACCTTGGACAAGTCATACTCTCTCAGGGGGATACAGATGGGCAGAAAGGGGTAGTGACACACCATCCCTTTCTTGAGTGGATCATTGCCCGTGGCGACGCACATCACGGCAATGATGTGCCATGAAAAGGAGCTGTGAAATGCAGCTCCTTTCTCTGCCGCTGCACCCTAGAGCAGCACGGTGACATCCCTGTGCACCAGCTGTTTGGAGGTGGCGCATGAGGCAGCCATCAGCACACACACACTGTGTGAATGCATGGTGCCAAAATGGCACCTGGACAGCACGGTATGGCTTGGGAGCGTGCAGATGCTCCACTCACCTGCCCTAAAATTGAGCCCAGGCGGGCGCTTTGTGCCAGTCTGTATTGGGCCTCAGTCTAGAGGAAGCTAATGACAAACTTCCTCTGAATAAACTTGCTAAGAAAATCCTATGACAGGGAAATCACAGGATAAAGTTTACCTGAACACACAAAACAACATTCTTGTACCTCTGTCTGTCTCATCTTGCACAAATGTATCATACGTTATGCACTAATCTAACCCACACCAGGGAGAGAGCACAATAAATCTTTCTCCTTATGCTAAACATATGCAGGGAGACTTTCTCACAAGAGAACACAGAACATAGAATCAAGAGACCCCAAGAGACCCACAGGACCAGTGCCCTGTTCAGTGCTGGATCCCAGTAGCTGCAGCCCTTTGGAAGATCTTTGGAGAAGGAAGTCCATCACTCTGGTTCCTTTGCTGAACTGCTCTCACTGTCAAGAAGTTTCTTCTCATATTGAGCGAAAATCTGCTCTCTGGTAACTTCAAACCATTGGACCTGTCTTACCTTCTGGGACAGCAGAGAAAAAACTTCCCCCTCCTCTTCTGGAAGGCTTTGAGATGTCAGCCCTCACTTTTCTCTTCACCAAGCTGAACATGCCCAGCTCCTTCACACCTTTCCTCCTCTATCTGCTCTCCATACCTCTGATCATCCCAATGCCCTCCTCTGAACCCACTCCAACTTTTTTGATTTGTTGTCAAAGCCTTTGATGCAAATTATTAACCCATCAACCAGCAATTGACTTCAGTGCATACTTATTCCACCCCCCCCCCCACATCTTTCTAATATCAATAATTGGAATTAGTTTTTTTTTAAAGTTTAAGAATGATTAATTCAAGAGTGGACACATCATTCCCTCCATCTGTATACGTCTCCGGGGGCTGTTTTTGTGGCATCCAGAGCCCCCAAATAAAGGTCCTCAAAGGTTCCTCTAGGTTTATGTGGCACTATTGCCCCCTTAGACCCAGGAGAGGCCTTTCTTTTAAAAAAGAGTGACTAGGATGTGACTCTCCCTATCATTTTCTGTTGCTAAAGCCAAAAGGGCCTGGGCTGCCAGAAAATGTGGCGCAAAGGGGATGTGAGGGCCCAAAGAAGTGGGAGCACATTTTTCTCCCCATGCTTAGGAGTAAAAACACGGGATTTTTGGGTGGTGCATCTGGGAGGGGGCTGAAGCCCTCTAAGGTCTCTTTGGGGCTGAGACGTCTCCCTAGACTTCAACAGTCACCCACCCATGGCTTAACTAAATGCATTAACCCTTCTTGACTAACATTCTTTTTTGTACCCGGTACAACACCCAGTCCCTCTTGTTCGATATTAATATTTAAATCCTAATGGCCAGCATTTTTTTTTAAAAAGGAGGAGGGAAACAAGTTTCTCTGGAGCCTTTTCATTTTTTAGTAACTTGGGGGAAATCAAGACAAATGAAGTGCAACTGAACAGAGAAGCAGCTCAGCAAAACTCCATCCAGCAGTGGAAGGATGGAACTTGTTTTGCACAGCAAAAACTTCCAACCAAATGAATACTTCAGAGTCTGGGAGTCCTTCCCATTTGGGAGTGGGAGGGGGGTGGGAATGAAACTTCATAGCCTGGAGATATAATAACATTTCAGGAGAAGAGAGAGAATAATAGAAATAAACTGTGCTAATTCTAATACTATTTGCATAAGAATGACATCTATCCATGCCTTCAACCATTTCCCCTGAAGGATGCTGGGGAGTTACAGAGGAGCAAATGATCCCAGAAGAGAAGGCCTGGAGATAGACATTCTGCCCTGGCCAGGGGTGAACTCCCCCCCACTTTCTCCAAAGACACATGCATAGACTCCTTCCTATTTTTGATATGGAGACAATGTGAGGGAGGATGGATTTCTACAATTATGCGGGTTCCCATAATTTAATTATATTATATTATTAAAGAAAGCCAAGGCAGAAAGCGCAATGGCAGTTTACAGTGGAACATTAAGGAAACAAAACAGTAGAGTAAAAAAGACCACTGACAATATACATAATTTAAAAGAAAATGATAAAGTTATGTAAAGTTTTCACATTCTCCTCACTTAATCATCAGTCAGAATGGAGACTGCAGTTAAGAAACAGAAGAGCGATAGGAATGGGAAAGAACTGAAGGAACTAGGCAAGATATATCACTGAAACTAAAGTTTGCGTGTCCATGCCATCGTAGTTCCAATTTCTATGTATGGTTGTGAGAGCTGGATAGAGAAGAAAGCTGATAGGAAGAAAATCAACTCATTTGAGATGTGGTGCTGGAAGTGAGTTCTTCAAATGCCATGCACGGCTAGCAGGATGCATAAATGGGCCTTAGAACAAATCAGCTTTGCACTTTCCAGAAGCAAAAATGACTAAACTGAGGTTGCCATATGCTGGCGATATCATGAGAAGAAAGGACTTGCTAGAAAAGACAATAATGCATGAGAAGTAGAAGACTTCCATAGATACTGTGGACACTGAAAAAGACAAGTGTACTTAGAGCAAATCAGGCCTAAACTCTCATTGGAAGCCAAGATGATGAAGCTGAGGTGTCATGTTTTGGACATATCATGAAAAGATATAAATAAACTGTGCACAATGACTGACTTGAAAAGACAATAATGATTGGAAAGGCAGAAGGCAGCAGGTAAAGGGAAGACTGCATTTCAGATGGCTAGGCCCCACCAAGGAAGCCACAGTGGCTGCCCTGGGTTGCAAGACTGAGGACAGGGGGACGTAGAGCTTTCCCATTCATAGGGTTGCCATGAGTAGAACTTGACTGACAGAAGTTAACAAAAATTTAGAAGGAACAAAAGAAAATTCACTATAGTGGAATTCTATACTGCATTACTCATTTTGTAGGGCATACATCCAAATATTGCAAGAAATTGAACAGCTGAGGCAGAAGTCCTCACGGGCACTTTATTGGGGCTTGGAACATTTGGAATATGTGTCATGTCTAATATATAATTTATTGTATCGTTGCTAAAAAAATACACTTTAGAACTTAAACTGTGGTTGTGTTTGCAATATTCAATTTTGGGTGGCCCCACAGAACCAGAAAGAGGCACGCTAACAAGAAGGCTGACCTGCTGCTTGGTCTGTTTCCAGCTGCCTTTGTATCCTTAAAATGCCAGGCCAAAGCATCAGCCATTCAGCAGAGCCTACTATATGAAGAACACACACCATCTTATCTCACCAGACGTCTGTTAATATTTATCCATGATAATGAGGAGGATGTTAGAACGATGTGTCTGGGGGAAATGGCCATGTTTGTTACCGTGAACATCCCGAAGGCAGATCAGTAGCTGAAGACCCCTTGTCAGTTCCAAATTGCTTCCCCTGGCAACATAACCCTTCTTGTGCTCTGGACAGATGTCCAGTATTTGGCCATGATGTGAGAAGGACTCTAGGACCCATCTGCCTGGCATAGCACTAGTATCCTCATGGCTGCATTCCCACCGGCAAGTGGATTCTGCAAGCCCCCATCTTTACAGATAGCAGTTGTTTGCCATTAATCTATTTTAATGAAATGCCTGACCTTCTTTCTCCCCAGACCGAGGGCTAATTTACCAATAAACATGCCGGGTGTCTCAGTTCTGTTTTGCAAATAATCCGCATGAGCACTTTATATACTTTGGGGCAGAGGGGAAAGACAAGGAAAGGGATGACCAAGGCAAAACACGTGTGTGGTGTGTGTGTGTGTGTGTGTGTGTGTTCGAGGTGCCTTCTGTGAGATATTTTGAAATGAATGGATATGGGTGTCCAGTAGCATGACCTGCCAGCATGCTGTATCTCTTCAAGTCGTTTCTGGTTTCATAGCAAGATTTGTTCAGAGGAGGTTGCCATTGTCTTCTCCTGAAGCAGAAAGCATGTGGCTTGCTCATGCTCACATTGGTTTCTTGCCCAAATGGGAATTGAGCCCTAGACTTCAGAGGCATACACACTACACAACACTAGGCGGCCTATACTCCATAAGGTTCAGATACATCTTTCTCATCTCTAGGGAGTGTTGGAGACCTTGGAAGAGAGGAAACATACCAAATGATTAACATGTACTGAATCTACTTCACCTCTGCTCACTCATCCTTTCCCACACAATATCTGGGCCTCTTCACACTACTCAGCTCTGGCTGCAGAAATAAAGCACTTTGACACCATTTAACTGTCATGGCTCACTGTATAGAATCTGAGATTTGTAGTTTTGTGAGATAGCAAGCCTTCCCTGTCAGAGAGCTCTGGTGCCTCACCAAACTACAGATCCAGGATTCCATAGCATTGAGCCATGGAGTTAACAGTGGTGTGAAACTGCTACCTGCATTGTGGCCGAAACTGCATTGATTTCTACACTGTGGCGGCATTCCAGTGATATGATTTTGCTTTACCTGCCATGCAAAATCTGGTTTTATTTATTATTACTTAGTTAAAATATTTCTGTCTCACCTTAGGTCAGAAGATTCCAGGGCGGCGTACAAGTAAAATCAAATGCAAACAACTCAAAACCATTTAAAACAAGGAAAAATAAGAGACGAAATCAAATTAAATATGATTAACAAGCTCAATTGGGTTTAGAAGATTAAAACAGCTTTAAAGCACCATGTGCTTTTGCATTTTGTGATAAGTCAGAGAGGCCCAAGGCGTGAATGAACAGCCACGTTTTTGTGAGTGTTGTATGCATCAGGTTGTTTCCAACCTATGACGACGCTAAGGGGAACCTCTCATGGGGTTTTCTTGGGGCCTAAACAAAATCAGGCCTCCAAGCTGAGAAGGTGCTGCTTCTGCTTCCTCACACAAAGCATTGACTTCACTGGTGAGATACAGAGGTGCTTTGCCCCTGCCAGCAGACTCTCTCTATAGAGGGCATATATAGGGAGATCCTCATAAAACCCAGGGATTTGCAGTTTGGGAGTGGTACCCAGAGAAGTCCTTTGTGCCTTCCCAAACTACAAGCCCCAGGTTTCTACAGGATGCAGACATGGCAAGTGAAGTGGAATCATCATACACACTATAGCTATGTAGTGTGAAGGGGCCCCGGTCTCTGCCGGTCTGTCCGTCCTCCCCCTCTTTTTCTTTTCCTAAGTCCATGTTTTGTGTATTCATTTGTATTATGTCCATTTTTCCAAAAAAAAACTCCTCTATATATCACTTTAAACATGTCTGGCAACTGTAGAGGGTCTGTGAGCAATTTGGCACATGGCACCCTCTGGGACTGCTAAAATAACCATGGCCCATTTTTGTTTTTAAAGTGAAAAATGAATGAGTTTTAGCATTATCATATTAAACAGTTTAGGGGCAGTCTTGACCCAGAAAAGGCAATGTGCATGAGCAGCACAGAAAATGAGGCTGCAGAAAGTCTGGAGGAGTCAATGCCTCTTTACCTCTACCTTCCTGTGCCAGTAATGCCCCCTACCTTTTACCAATACAGGACAAACAGGACAGTCTCTACATAAGACGTTAATGGACATGAATCTGAATTAGAAATGGCAAGACCCATAACCAGTTGCAGAACATTTCAACCTTCGGACACACAGTAAATGATTTATGATTGAAGGCCTGAACAAAGAAACTACAAAGGAAGTCAAAAAGAGAATAGTGAATTGTATTCACAAATTCCAATCCATTAGAAGAGGTATGAACAAGGACAATGCTTCATGGCACACTACATGTATTAATACAAGTGGACCTCGCTATTGCATATATAACAAAAAGGAATCTTTTGAACCGTGAGAAACTGGCTTTTGGCAAACAGATTTATTGCTTCCCATACCAGGACTGACCAATGCAGGCTTGCTAGAGAGATTGAAGAACAATAAAAAGGGCTTTTTGGATATGTCCGCAGAAAAGGAAGAAGAAGGAAACGGTAGGGCACTGCATGGAAAAGAGTGCAAAATGCTAACAGAAGACAGAGAAAAGGCAGAATTACTCAACACTTCTTTGCCTCAGTCTTCGAAGAAAAGGCAAAGGGTGCTCAACCTGAGGATAATGGAGCAGAGGACAGAATAGGGGAATTTCAGCACAAAATAAGTAAAGAGATAGTACAGGAATACCTGTTTAACCAAATGAATTTAAATCTCCAGGACCAGATGAGCTATATCCAAGGGTATTAAAAGAACTGGCAAATGTAATATCGGAGCCATTGCAATAATCTTTGAGAACTCTGGAGAACAGGAGAGATCCCAGCAGACTGGAGGAGGGCAAACGTTGTCCCCATCTCAAAAAGGGGAAAAAAGAGATCCCAACAATTATCGCCAGTTAGTCTGACATCAGTACTAGGAAAGATTCTGGAGCAGATCATTAAACAGAGAGTCTGTGAACATCTAGAAGTCAATGCCATAATCACAAAAAGTCAACATGGGTTTCAGAGAAACAAGTCATGCCAGACAAACTAATCTCTTTCTTTGATAAAATGACCAGCTTGGTAGATGAAGGGAATGCTGTGGATATAGTATATCTTGATTTCAGTAAGGCCTTTGACAAGTTCCCCATGACATTCTCGCAAACAAGCTTGTAAAATGTGGGCTAGACAAAGGAACTGTTAAATGGATCTGTAATTGGTTGACCGGCCGAACCCAAAGGGTGCTCAACAATGGCTCCTTTTCTCCTGGAGAGAAGTGACCAGTGGGGTCCCACAGGGCTCTGTCCTGGGCCCAGTGCTATTCAACACTTTATCAATGACCTGGAGGACAGAATTGGGAGCATACTTATCAAATTTGCAGATGACACAAATTAGGAGGAATAGCTAATACTCCAGAGGACAGGATCAAAATCCAAAATGACCTGAATAGATTAGAAAGCTGGGCCAAAGCTAAGAAAATGAAATCAACATGGAGAAATGTAAGGTATTGCACTAGGGCAAAAAAATAAATGCACAATATAGGATGGGAGACACATGGCTGAATGAAACACGTGTGAAAGGGATCTGGGAGTCCAAGTAGACCACAAGTTGAACATGAGTGAACAGTGCGATGTGGCAACTAAAAAGGCCAATGCAATTTTAGGCTGCATCAATAAAAGTATAGTGTCTAGATCAAGAGAAGTAATAATGCCATTGTCTTCTGCTCTAGTCAGGCCCCACCTGGAATAATATTGTGTCATTCTGGACACCACAATTAAAAGGATGTTGAAAACTGGAGCCATGTGTCCAAAGGAGGGCGACTAAAATGGTGAAAGGTCTGGAAACCTTGCCCTATGAGGAACGACTTAGGGAGCTGGGGATGTTTAGCCTGGAGAAAAGAAGGTAAGAAGTGATAGATAGCCCTGTTTAAATATTTGAAAGGATGTCAATTGAGGAGGGAGCAAGCTTGTTTCTGCTGCTCCAGAGAACAGGACCCGGAACAATGGATACAAGCTACGAAAAGAGATTCCAGCTGAACATTAGGAGAAACTTCCTGACAGTAAGGGCTGTTTGACAGTGGAACACACTCCTTCCTCGGAGTGCAGTGGCGTCTCCTTCTTAGAGGTCTTCAACAGAGGCTGGATGGCCATTGTCAATGGGGATGTTTGACTGTGATTCCTGCATGGCAGGGGGTTGGACTGGATATCCCTTGTGGTCTCTTCCAACTCTACGATTCTATGATTCTATGATCCGAAAGACCTGTATCACCTTGTTCTGTTGTTGTGGTTGTTGTTAAGTGCCCCCCGAACTTATGGTGACCCTGTGGAGAGATATCTTCAAGTTACCCTCTTCTCCACTGCTCTGCTTAAGTCTTGCACATTGTGCCCATGCTTCCTGATTGAGTCCAACCATCTGGCATGTGGCCTTCCTCTCTTTCTCTGCTCTGCCCGTCTTTCCTAGCCTATTGTATTTTTAAGTAAGTCCTACCTTTTCATGGTGGGACCAAAGTAGGCAGCCTGAATTTGATCATCTTGGCTCCAGGGAGTTCAGGCTGGTTTGTCTTCATTGGTTTGTCTTTGGCCACCAATGGTATCCTCAACACTCTTCTCCAACATCACATCTGAAATGAGTTTTCTTCCTATCCGTTTCTTCACTGTCCAGCTCGTCATCCATACATGGTGATGGGAAATACAAATGCTGAATGATTCTAACTTTAGTGCTCTGTTGTATATCTTTACACTTTAGGATTTTGTCCTGTTCTTTCATATGTAGCTGCCCTTCCCATTTCTAATCTTCTTCTGATTTCTTGACTGCAGTCTACTTCGGATCAATATTTGATCCAAGGTAGGGGACTCTTTGACTATTTAATTTTCTAGAATTCTTGTAGATCTTCAGTGGTCATTATTATTATTTCAACTGTGGCACTTTCCTCTTTGACCTTCTTCAGTATTGATCCAGGTTTTTGGAGTTTTTTTGCTAGTAGTAGCATTGTGTCATCTGCTTATCAAGGTTGTTAACGTTTCTTCTTTCCTCATCTTTGCTCCTTTTGCCTCTGAGTCTAGCTTGCTTGTGTATCACCCTACACAGCCCTTGAAAATTTAGAGCAAAGGGACATTGTTTGTGATCTTTCTGGATCTTATTACATCCCATTCCCACTCCACAACTGTGTAATAAGCTTTATGCCTGAGCATTTATACCATCAGTACTACATCCTAAGAAGTGGGTTTATATCTGTGAAAGCTCATGCAAAAATAAACACCAGGCAGTCTTAAAGGTGCTGCCACATCCTCCCCTATCTTCTCCCCTGCCTCCTTCCTTTTCTATGTTTTAAATTTTGTATGCTTCCTGATCCCAGACATGAATAGAAAGGAATGTAAAGAGGAGGAGGAGCAGCATTTTTAAGTTGGTCAATTTAATCCATTACAGATCATCTCAAAAAGTTATTGGTTAAGCCATGGCCTAATGGATCAAACCACGAGTCTATTCCTAGTGTTTCTACCTAGCCTCTTTATTCTTGGAGCTGCAAACACCACATTTTCCAGCCTCAAGCCCTTGTCCTTCCAATGTAAGAGAGCGAGCTTATCATGGATACCTGAATGTTTGTTGCAAAGCCTGCACTAAGTCATTCTCCTCCCCCAATGTTTATATTTTGTTTGGGTTGGAGGGCCATCTATTTTTAAAAGCATGCGTTCCATTGTGCTTTAGAACCGTGACACCTTTTCTTCTGGGGAATGTAAGTGAAGTTTGGATTGAGTAAATACATGAGTGGCTGGGTGAAAATTTTGCTACCTGTTCAGAAAAAAAAAACAAAAACAAAAATCCACCTTGCAAAGATCAACACATTCAAGTACAGAAAGGACACTTAAAGGAGAGAAGGCATATGCTATACCTATTTTTCTGAAGAGGGGAAATAAAACTCTGATGCAACAATATGCATTTGCAAAAAGGACTAGGGAAGTATGAAGGAATCGAGTTGCAGTCCAAGGTGCAGTAAGATAAGCCCAGTTCTTGGACTGTCCCTGGATTTTAGGTAAATTGCACTCCTGGGTAGAGATGGATAGAATATCCAGAAATATTATTATTATTATTATTATTATTATTATTATTATTATTATTAAGCTTATTTATAAAGCACTGTAAATTTACCTCTTTCTTGACCCTAGAAAGCTCTGATGTGGAGAATCCTACACTGATGCAAATCTTCATAGCTCAGGACTTTTTCTGTACAAAACGCGTACATGGGTCTATTTGTGCAGAAAGCAACATTTTATTTATATCTCTTATAACCCATTTTTCTCCTTAAATGGGATCTAAGGTGGCTTACAATAATTTTTAAAAGATCCAACTAAAACATTAATGTACAAACATTAAAAAGGAATTAAACATCAACATTATTAAAAACATGATTAAAAACAGCTAAAACACACAAACCACTCCAAGACCCCTGGTCCTCGGCCTTTGTGCTCAGGTCCTGCAGACTCAGGCCCATGGCCTTCCTGAATGACTCTATCCATCTGGTTTGCAGTCCTCCTCTCTTTCTGCTGCCTTCCATTTTTGCTAGCACCACTGACTTTGAGTCATTTCTTCTCATGGTGTGTCCAAAGTATGACAAACCCAATTTAGTCATCCTGGGTCACAGGGAGAGCTCTGTTTGTTTGTCTTTTTGGCTGTCCATGGTATCCTCAGCATTCGTTTCCAGCACAGCATCTCAAATGAAATGATTTTCTTTCTGTCTTTCAGCTCTCACATCCATACATGGTGACAGGGAATACAATGGCTTGAATGAGTGTAACTGTAATATTCAGCGTCATGTCTTTGGACTTTAGCATCTTGCCTTGTTCTTTCATAGCTGCCCTTCCCAGTCCTAACCTTCTTCTGATATCTTGACTGCAGTCTCCACTCTGGTATGGGAATTCTTTGACTATTTCTCTTTTATCATTCTCTATGATGACTTCATCTAGTTCATCCGTGGTTATTAGTTTTGTTTTCTTAATGTTCAGCATTAAGCCTACCTTAGCACTTTCTTCTGTGACATTCTTTAATGACTGTTCTAGGTCTTTGTTGTTTTCTGCTAGTAATATGGTATCGTTTGCATATCTTAGGTTGTTAATGTTTCTTCCTTTGATCTTCACTCCTCCTGCCTCTGAGTCTTGGCCTGCTCCATGTACGATGTTTTCTGTATACATGTTAAACAGATAGGGGGATGAATGCACCCTTGCACCACTCCTTTGCCAATTGGAAACCATACTTTCCCCAATGTATTCTGTTCACACACTACAACTCCATAAGTAAAATTTAAAAAGTTGCCTAAATAAATATGTTTTCAGCTGCTGGGGGAAAGACTGGAAGGAGGGAGCCAACTGGACCTCCTGTGGCAGGGAATTCCACAGCCTGGGAGCAACCATGGAGAAGGATTTGTCCCATGTCCTCACCAGCTGGGCCTGTGAGCGTGGTGGGACACAGAAAGCCCTTGCTTGTGGATCTCATCACAAACCCTAGTTTACTATATAATGAGATATGGTCTTTCAGAGAGTCTGGGCCCAGCCTGTGTAGGTCAGTTCCTTTAAAGGCCCAAACCAGCACTTTCAAACCAGCCCAGATGGTCATCCAAAGCTACCTGGATGCTCATTCACAAGCACACTGTACAGCTATGCACAATATACAAGACACATTCATGAGCAATGTGCCTCCCTGAGCAATGAGGACTGCCATGCCCAATGGCACTTTATGAGCAGTTCTAGTTCTGTCAACTTGAAAAGAATGCAGACATTCAGCCTTGGACAAGAATGTCCAACTGCTTCTGTAGGGGAATGTATGTATGTGCAACATGACAGAACGGAGGGCATGCTTATCAAATTTGCAGATGACACCAACTTAGGAGAGGTAGCGAATACCTCAGAGGACAGGATCAAACTCAAAATGACCTTGACTGAGAGCTGGGCCAAAACTAGCAAAATGAATTTCAACAGGTGAAAAAATGCAAGGTATTATAATTGCGCCGGGGGAAAAATGAAAGTCTTAGATATAGGATGGGGGACACCTGACCTGACAGCCAAAAGGATCTAGGAGTCTCAGTGGATCACGAGCTGAACATTAGTCAGCAATGTGAGGTGGTACATAGAAAAGCCAATGCGATTCTCAGCTGCATCAATAGGAGTGTGGTGTCTAGATTGAGGGAAGTCATAGTCCCACTCTATTCTGCTTTGGTCAGTCCTCACCTGGAATACTGTGTCCAGTTCTGGGCACCACAATTCAAGAGGGATATTGACAAATTGGAGCATGTTCAGAGGAGGGGGACCAAAATGGTGAAGGGTCTGGAAACCATGCCCTATGAGGAGTGATTTAGGGAGCTGGGATTGTTTAGCTTGGAGAAGAGAAGGTTAATCATAGAATCATAAAATCATAGAATCATAGAGTTGGAAGAGACCGCAAGGGCCATCCAGTCCAACCCCCTGCCGTGCAGGAAATCCAAATCAAAGCATCCCCGATAGTCTTGTTTAAAGAGGTGTCATATTGAGGATGGAGCAAGCTTGTTTTTTGGTGCTCCAGAGACTAGAACACAGAGCAATGAATTCAAATTACAGGAAAAGACATTCCAACTAAATATTTGGAAGAACTTCCTGACAGTAGGAGTTGTTCTACAGTGGGATATGCTGCCTTGAAGTGTGGTGGAGTCACCATCTTTGGAGGCTTTTAAACAGAGGCTTGCTGGCCATCCGTCGCAGGGTATGCTTTGATTGTGAGTTCCTGCATGGCAAGGGGGTTGGACTGGATGGTCTTTGTGGTCTCTTCCAACTCTAGGATTATAAGACACCATCAAGATTTTCGCCAGTGAGACTGAGGCCAGTCATGCTAAGTTACACAGGTGTATCATCAGGTCATGATAAGTTAAATAGGCATGGTCATAGCAGGTTCCTGTGAGTAGCAGCCAGGATCCTGGTGAGATCCCAGGGGAGTCTGCTAGCTGAAAGGCAATGATGTCTCAGCAAAGGTTAGTCTCTCGTGGTGCAGCAACAGGCAGAGGAAGTAAATGACATTTCTTTGCCCTTTGCACACCTCAAAAAATAGTGCAGCCCAAAGCTGGTCAAGTAGGGAGAGGAGAGAGCCAACTGCATTTACTGAAACAAATTTCATCTTTGGGAAGCAGCGTTCCTAATGGAAGGACTAGTTTAGCTTGGTAAAATACACAGAGGGTTCAATATTCCAATCATCGCTTTCTGTTATTTTAACGGTTATTTGCTCTTTACGAAGTAGCTCTCTGTATCCCTTTTATGATTATTGTAAAAGCTTTTCGGCTACTAACTGGCTTCCTTAAGGCATAATTATATGTTTTATGAGAAAGTGATGGGCAAACCTAGGAATAATTATTTTGCAAAGTCTTGGAGAATAAATACTGTAATGAAATAGAAGTTCAATCTGCTAAGCTTACATAAAAATCAATGACAAAAGATGGGCATCATTTGCGTGTCCCCCAAAATGGTAAAGGGTCATAGTTTGTCTTCTTCTTTTTTTAAAACAAGAGATGGGAAAGTCTCTGTGGGAGAAATTTTACAGACAATTTAATGGAAATTTATACGCTGGAATGAACCACAATATCCAGTTTATATCATCCTTATTTTAAAACTTGCTACCAGTGGCATTTCACTCCAGTTCCTTGAAAGGAAATATGTCTGACATTTGCTGGTGATAGAGGAAAGAAAAGGGAGATAATAAACTGAGACGCTGTAGTAAATACTGAAGAAACAATGGCCAGATAATCCTTGGAGATGTCTTGACTTTGGATACACTTTTGATTATTGGCATTATTAAAAAAGTTTGTCTGGACCATGGAAGCTTGTATGGACTTGACTAGTTGTTGTCAAAGGCCCATTATAAATGGGCGTAAAGTACGTACCCAGTACGTACTAGGGTTAGGAAGGGGCGTGCTTTATGCACGCCCCTAACCCTAGTACGTACTGGGTACATACAAAATGGCAGTGCTTGTTCTACACGGGCGATGCCATTTTGACATTGCAGATGCATAGCATCTGGATGTCGTGCAACGGAAGTGACGCCACGAGTGCACAACTAGCGCCTTGTGGCGCCACTTCTGGGGCACAAAAAGAAGTGCCATTTTCAAGCTTTTTTGCTGCATCCGGGAACCGCGCGGTTTGGCTGCTGCGGTTCCCGGACGCAGCAACCGGTGGCGCCGGCAGACCGCCGCTTTCAGGCAGTCTGTAATGCACCAAAAACACTGAATGAAAAGAGACACTTTTGGGGGGAAACTGCATGAAACCTATATGGTAGAGCTAGAGTGGACCCATTGAAGCAGAAGGATTTGCCTATATGTTGACTCACCATGTCTAGTACCATCTAGGGTGCATCTACACCAGGGTGACCAAACTGCCTCCTTTTCCAGTACATGACACTTTATTATGGGGTCCCCTGCTCCCTCGATCCCTGTCCCTCATGGCTAGCGGCTCAGGGGGGACCGGTGGTAACCTCATTGTTACACCGGATCATAAATACATCTTTGAGGGATGGGCAATTTCCATCCAGCTTAAAATTGGCCACTATAAAACCGCTGTTAAAAAAGCCCTCCCTCGACCCCCTGATGCATAGTAATTATCGGCCTGTTTCATTGCTGCCATTTTTGGGGAAGGTGATCGAGAGGGCGGTTGCAATCCAGCTTCAATCGATCTTGGATGAAACGGATTATCTGGATCCATTTCAAACTGGCTTTCGGGCGGGTTACGGGGTGGAGACGGCCATGGTCGCCTTGGTCGATGATCTCCGTCTGAGCATCGACGGGGGAAGCGTGTCCCTGTTGGTGCTCTTGGACATCTCAGTGGCTTTCGATACCATAGACCATGGTATCCTTCTGGGGCGCCTGGCAGAGGTGGGAATCGGGGGCACTGCGCTCCAGTGGCTCCGGTCCTACCTCTCTGGGAGGTCCCAGATGGTGCAGCTGGGAGACGTGTGCTCCGACGAGAGGCCCCTTAAAACCGGGGTCCCTCAAGGAGCCATTCTGTCCCCCATGCTATTTAACATTTACATGAAACCGCTGGGAGAGATCATCCGGAGACATGGGGCGCGGGGTTATCAGTACGCTGATGACACCCAAATCATTTTCTCTATGTCTCCGACTGATGCAGTGACTGGGGATGGCGTCTCTCCTCTCGTGGCCTGTCTAGAGTCAGTAATGGGCTGGATGAGGGAAAACCGACTCAAGCTGAATCCAGAGAAAACGGAGGTACTAGTGATAGGTTCTCCTGGTCCAGGAATGGCGGTGGTTCCACCTGTCCTGAACGGGGTCACGCTCCCTGTGAAGGACTCCGTGTGCAGTCTGGGGGTGCTTCTTGACTCGTCGCTTCACCTGACAGCTCAGGTGAATGCGACGGTCAAGAGCACTTGTCATCAGCTTCAGCTTATTCGCCAGCTGCGTCCATACCTGGCCCAGAGGGACCTAAAAACTGTTGTACATGCTCTGGTAACCTCGAGACTGGATTTCTGCAATGTACTCTACATGGGGCAACCCTTATACCAAACCCGGAAGCTTCAAATGGTGCAGAACATGGCAGCCAGGCTGGTCACTGGCATCTCCAGGGCCAGCCATATAACTCCTGTGCTGAGAGATCTCCATTGGTTGCCCATTCGCTTCCGGGCCCAATATAAGGCGTTGGTAATTACCTATAAAGCCTAAATGGCTTGGGCCCAGGATTCCTGAAGGACCGCCTCTCCCCGTACATTCCGCCTCGCACCCTCAGAACATCTGGGCAGCATTTACTGAAGGTACCTGGGGCCAGATTAGCCTCCACCACACGGAGGACCATCTCTTCTCTGCCGCACCGATCCTGCTTGAATACGCTGCCCATAAGCTCTGCTCGGCTTTAACTCCCTGGCCAGTTCCGAAGTTTAAAACCTTCTGTTTACGAGCGTTCCCCGATACAAGCTCTATTTAACCTTCTCCCCTGATAGCAATGATGAGTTTTGCTATATCTTTTTTGTTTTTTTATGTATATTTTAATCTGTTTTACTGTTTTTCATATTGTATTTGTTGTTATTATCTGTGCACCGCCCTATTGGAAGAAGGGCGGTATACAAATAAAGCATTTATTATTATTATTATTATTATTATTTATAATTATATTAATTATATTATTAATATCGTGGGTGCAATTGACCCTGACACTTTAATAGGGATCCCCTAGTGCTATATCGTGTTGCAGTGTGCTATGACTATTTTATTAGGGGGTCCTCAGCTCAGTGTCATGGCGCAGTGAGTTGTTAGACATTTTATTGGGCGCCTTATCGTAATGTCATGCACAAGTGCACTGTCACATTTATTAGAGGGCCCTGGTGCTTAATGTCACGCCACATTGCCAATGCCATTTTATTAGGGGTCCCCTCATGTCATGTTGTGTTCGAGTGAATCATGAACATTTTTCTAGGGGTTCCCCTACCATCATGTCAAGGTGTAGTGAGCCGTGACATTTTATTAGGGAACCCCTGAGGCTCATTGTCTGGTGCAGTGGGCCATGACATTCCCTTATGCTTTATGTCATGGCACCGTTGTCCATGGACATTTAATTAGGGGGGTATCCTCATGTTTCAGTGTCAAGTGCATTGTTCCGGTTTTTTTATTAGTAGGGGATGCCCCGTCATGTCTTAATATGTGTGCAATTGCCATGACATGTTTTAAGGAGTTCCTTCATGCTGTAGCAGTTTGCCAAGACTTTTATTAGGGGGGTCCCCTCCTACTGCTGCCATGGTGTAGTGTGCCCTATGAGGGAACGACTTAGGGAGCGGGGATGTTTAGCCTGGAGAGAAAGAGGTTAAGAGTGATATGATAGCCCTGTTTAAATATTTTAAAGGATGTCATATTGAAGAGGACAAGCTTGTTTTCTGCTGCTCCAGAGACAGACCCGAACAAGGGATGCAAGCTCCAGGAAAAGAGATTCCACCTGAACATTAGAGGAACTTCCGACAGGTAAGGGCTGTTCGACGTGGAATGCATTCCTCGGAGGGTGATAGAGTCTCCTTCCTGGAGGTCTTTAAACGGAGGCTGGATGGCCATCTGTCAGAGGATGCTTTTTATTTGGATTCCTGCATGGCAGTTGTTTGGATGGATGCCCTGGTGGTCTCTTCCAACTCTACTACGATTCTATGATTCTAGATTTCTATGATTTATTAGGAGTCCCCAACATGCTTTATATCATGGTGCAGGGTGCTATTCATTTTATCAGCCCTCGCCCTCCCTTAGCTTAATTGATGGTGCATGTGTGCTATGTGTTTTGTCATTTTATTAGGGTGTCCCCTCATGCTCAGTGTCATGATGCCTGTGCCTATAACTTTTTAGTGGGGTCCCATCATGCATAATGTCGTGTCACAAGTGGCACCGGGCATTTCTTTAAGGGGGTCCCCCTCCTTGGGCCCAGCAAAACAGTTTCCCTCCCCCATGCATGCTATTGGCACAGTTTCAAACGGTCTTGTGTACTCAGGATGAAAACATGGGAGATCACTGGTGTATTAGGACCAAGCCATAAGTAATAGAGGGAGTGAGAAGTCACTCGGAACCTTCATCTTAGCATGGTGAGATTGCAGCAATTGCCAGAATAAACAGATAATTTACTGTATTTTCCTCTGCCTCGAGGGTATTGCGCTGATGCAATTTCATCCATAAATTGTGTGTGCGTGCCCTAAAAAAGAATGGAGTCTGCAGCTTTTTGCATAACTTGGAACACAAGGCTGAATTTGATATATATACGCAGATCATGTGTCCCTCTGTGTGGTTTTAAGGGCTTCTCTTCTGCATTTGGTCAGGAGTAAGATTCCCAATTGGGCTTGAATGGTTTGAGGATTTTTTGTTTCTCCGAGAGATGTGTTACTCAGGGCCACATTTCTTCTTGCACTCCCTCTTAAAACAATGTGCGTCACAAAAACGGTGATTAAATAATCCATTATATTAAAGTAAATTTTAAAATAAAATTTAAATGATTCTTTTTTAGGGAAGGAGATTTTTCTAGGGTTAATCCCTGCAGAATAACACTTCCTGCTCTGCTACATTTGGGGAGCCAACACAGACAGTGATTTGCATGCTCCGAGAAACCAGAGTTGCGATCCCCCCTATCCATGGAAACCACTAGGTGACGTTGTGGCAAGTCACACTGTCACACACTCAAAGTGAATGCAAGTGACAACCTCGTGTGTGTACAAAACCTGGTCCAGCCCAAGAGAAGGTGTCATATTGTCACACACACAGCACACACACACACAGCCACACACTATCCATTTTGAGCCAGTTTGGCATCATAGTTTTGAATGTTCCTTTTTATTGGTGGTTATTTGGTTTAAAAATATATAAAAAATCTTTTTGCTGGAGTTCGTGGGGGAACCTTAGGCAGTCCACGTGTCTCAGACGAAGGCTGAGTCAAACTTCCTTCCAAAGAAACCCTTGCCTAGAAAACCTTAGATAAGGTCAGAAAAGTCAGAATTCACTAACGGACATAACAGAAATGGAGATCTAGCATGGGTGTAAGTGGTTGAGTGTTGAGATGAGGCTTCCTTAACACTGCCGAATCATGCAGTGTGACACCCCACTTTTCACTGGGATCCCCTGGTTCGTAGACCCTTCACTCTTTCTCACCTCAGAGAAGCCAGGGCATAATTTCTGGGAATAATCTTCCCAACAAAACAAAGGACAAGGCACACATTAATCAAGGTTAATTTTCAATGCCATAAAACATTACCAAACTGGGATCAGCAACATGGACTGGGTTTGAGTGCGGGACTAGGGTTCTAGGGACTAGGCTTTGAATTCCTGTTCAAACAACCATTGAAACTCAACGCGTGACTGTCACAGTTCACAGCCTCATGAAATCATAGAATCATAGAACGTAGGAGTTGGACGAGACCACAGGCCATCCAGTCAACCCCCTTCTGCCATGCAGAAATCCTCAGAAGGTGTTAGTCGCATCAGTACATAAACGTGATCTATTCTGTTCCCCAAACCAAACGTTTCGAGATGGAACGTTATGGGAACGGTAGTATCGCATTAGAAAATGTAGAAGCGTTCCCAAGAACGTTAACTGAACACATTTTACACCCGCATTTGTCCGTATAGGAAGCGTGATAAGTATGAGAACGTTTCCAATGCGAGCATGTAGATTATTTCGGAGGACCTTGTAGATGATGCGGTAAATCACTCTACGGTCCTTTTCACACCCGGAACTGAATAGGGTGACCTGTAATCTTTTTATATACAAGATACATATAGACACACACACACACACCACACACACACATGTATACACACATTAGTCCGCATCTATAGATACTAAAGTTAGTATATATATATATATAGTAGATATATGCATATATATGTATAGATTGTGGTGAATAGGTATATTAATATAATTATGTTGTAGATATGACCATATTTAAAATATGTATTATTTGTAATATAATGTATGTTAATTTTAGACACACACACACACACAACAAGCACACACACAAGATATATATATATAAATGTTATACATATCAATAAACAAGTGTTGCCTCCGGGGACCTGCAAAAACTGGGAAAATGTAGGACAGTTTCATGTAGCCTTTGTTAAAAAAATCACTGGCGCCGGAATTTTAACAAAAGAAGGTCCTACTTTTGAACGTTGTCCAGGGCAGGCTAGAGCTGGGGGAGACAGCCGCTCGCAAGTGCCAGCCAGGCGTTGAGACTTCGCAGTCGAGGAGCCCCGTATCCATAGCCCAGCTAAGCTGGGGGGACACCTCTCTCATTGCCAGCCCAGGCGTGGGAGGACTCTATTCAGTCGAGGAGCCCCCATCCTCAAGGACTAGAGCATGGGGGACAGCCTCTCTCAAGTGCCAGCCGGCTTTGAGAGGACGCTGCATCGAGGACCCCATCCATAGCCAGGCTAGAGATGGAGACAGCCGCTCTCAAGTGCCAGCCAGGCTTTGAGGGACTCTGCAGTCGAGAGCCCATCCATAGCACAAGGCTGAGCTTGGGAAAACAGAATGCAGGAGGGAAGTCCTTGCAGCCAATCACAACAAGGAAGAACATGGGACGAAAGTAAGAAACCGGATTACATTACCGACCGCAACTGACATTCTTGAACCGGTTTTAAAAAACGTTCCACAAGCGTGATCACTTTCTATACGTTCCCTCCGAGGAACACATTTTGGAACGCTTTGGGGGTGTAATGTAAAAAGAACGCGAATGGGAACCCGATGGGGAAAGAAACGTGCGGTAAACGTAAAAGTGTTCCGTCCTATGGGTTCCAATAATAAACTTCTCGGAACCGATGCGATAATCTCTCAGTCAAAGCATTCTCCCCCCGACAATGCCATCCAGCCGCTGTTTTGAAGACCTCCAAAGAAAGGAGACTGACTAAACTCCAAGGGGAGTGTGCTCCACGTGTCAACGCCCTTACTCTCAGGATTCCTCTAATGTTGAGAGGAATCACTTTTTCTTATGTTTGCATCCACTGTTTCCATCGTAGAGTAGCTGCAGGAGGCAGAGAAACAACTTGCCTCCATCCTCAATGTGACAATATCCTTCAAATATTTAAAGAGAGCTATCATATCAACTTTTTAACCTTAGCTTTTCCAGGCGTAACATAACCACTTGCTAAGTCTTTCCTCATAAGGACATGATTTCCAACCCTTCACCATGTTGGTGGCCCCTCCTGTGAACATGCGCCAATTTGTTCAACCTCCTTTTTGAACTGTGGTGCCTGAGAACTGGACACAGTATTTCCAGGTGAGGCTTTACCAAGCAGAATATGGCACTAGTACTTCCCTTGTTCTGCAACACATAAGCCAAAGATATGTTTTTAATAAGTAAAACTAAAATCCCGGATCAAGTAGGACAAACTACAAATACACTACATACAGCCCTTAAGTGATGTCAAACTCAACGGCATATTTTCCCCCTGCCCCAGGAGAGTCTGTGTTTTTTGGGTTCACACAGAGATGCTTATAGGGGGACGCTGCTGAGCATCCCTAGGTATCAAACCCTTGAGAGTCCCAACTGAGCATATGGTTTGAATGTTGGAGACCAGAGCTCAATTCCCAGCCATGAAACCACGGGTGACTTTGGGCAAGCCACTCCCAGTCCGCTGGAAAAGGCAATGGCAAACTCCTCTTCACAAATCTTGCCAACAAAACCCTGAATGGAGGTTTGCGTAAGGGTACCATAAATGAGAAATGACCTGAAGGCAAACAATAATAACAACAGGTCACCCTTGAAGACACAAGACAATGATGTTCTCGAGACCAAGTGCTTCAACATTTATCTGATATGGGGGGAGGGGCAGCAAGTGTTGCCCCAATGTCCAGGACTGGCACCTCTCTGTACACTTGCCGATATTCCCCATTTGGCCATTTCATCGGAAGAAAGATTAAGTGTGGTTCATGCTGCCAACTGCTTTTTTCAGGTTAGAGAAGGTTTATCAGACAAGGGATTGGAGGATAAAAATCCCAATCCCAATGGCAATCTGAATGCAAATCTTGGGTTTACATTATTAATGTTAATGGGTGCCCTTGGTCGATGAGCTCCCGTCGGACCATCGACGGGGAAGCTTGTCCCTGTTTTTGGTTAGCTCTGGACATTCAGTGGCTTTCGAGACCAGAGCCATGGTATCCTTCTGGGGCGCCGGGCAGAGGGGAATCGGGGGCACTGCGCTCCGATGGCTCCGGTCCTACCTCTCGGGAGGTCCCAGATGGTGCAGCTGTGAGACGTGTGCTCCCGACGAGGCACCTTGAAAAACCGGGGTCGCTCAAGGAGCCCATTCTGTCTCCCTGCTAGTTACATTTACCTGAAACCGCGGCTGGGGGAGATCATCCGTAGACATGGGCGCGGGGTTGCAGTACGCTGATGACACACAATCATTTTCTCTATGGCTCCGACTGATGCAGTACTGGGGATGGCGCTCTCCCCGTCTCGTGTCGGTCTAAGAGTCAGTAATGGGCTGGATGAGGAAAACCCGACGCAAGCTGATCCATATAAAACGTAGGTTACGAGTGATGGTTCTCCTGTTCCAGAATGGCGGTGGTCCACCTGTCCCGAACAGGTCTCGCTCCCTGTAAGGACTCCCGTGCGCAGTCTGGGGGGCGTCTTTGACTCGTCGCTTCAAACCTGACAGCTCAGAGGTGAATGCGACGGTCAAGAGCACTTGTCATCACCTTCAGGCCTTATATCGCCAGCTGCATCGCTACCTGGGTCCAGAGGGACCTAAAAACTGTTGTACATGCTCTGTAAACTCAGACTGGGATTTCTTCATTACTCCTACATATTGGGCAACCCGTATGACAACCTCTTGAAGCTTCAAATGGTGCGAACATGGCATCCAGGCTGGTCACTGGCAATCTCCAGGGCGCAATATAACTCCGGTGCTGAGAGATCTCCAATGGGTTGCCCGATTTCCGGCTTCGGGCCCATATAAGCGTTGGTAATTACTATAAAGCCTAAATGGCTTGGGGCCCAGGATTCCTGAAGGACCGCCTCTCCCGGAACATTCCTCCACCTCGCACCCTCAAACATCCGGGCAGCGATTTACTGAAGGTAACCTGGGGCTAGATTATCCTCCAAGCACACGTATACATTTTTCCAACTGGCTGCCCCAGTCCTTGGAACACGCTGCCCACTGAGCTCCGGCTCGACTACCACCCTTGCCCATTCATGAAGGACTTTGAAAACCTCCTGTTCCAACAGGCATTCCCCGATTAAAAATCCTGTGGTCCTTCCCTCCTCTTCCGTGGCCAAGAGGTTGGGCTATGGGGCTTTTTTTTGCCTGTTATTTTTATTGGATGGTTTGATATATCTGTATTTTAATCTTTATGTATTGTATGTATTGTCATTTTAACCTTGTTGTAAGCCGCCCTGATCGCAGGAAGGTGCGGGATAGAAATAAAAACTTTATTTTATTATTTATTATTATTGCGTGATAACTCACTACACGCAAATGTGGGCAGTGGGAAGTCAGTACAAAGGCAATCATGGGGTTTCACATTATTGTGTGATAGACTGCCACATGCAAATTTGGGCAATGGCATGCTATTTTTCGGCAATGGGGAGCCAGTTCGAATCCAATGTGCATTCACGTAATTGCGCGAAACTAGCGAATTCACATGAATGTGTTCTGGCCCCACTTTCTTTTCATTCGAATTTAAGAGAAATTCCCCCCGTTTGATAAACTCTCTTGTCTGAAAGGTGTTACAAGAGCTCTTTACGTATTGCCTATAACTGTTCCTTTATTTCTTTGGAGTTCACCAGCCAATATCTTGTGGACTGGCACTGGTCCATGGACCATTGTTTTGGATTGTACTGTCCTAGAACAACATCATGTGGGATGCTCATATTTTTGTTCTACTCAAAGGGTTTTTAACAGACCAGAAATAAACTACAGCAAGTCCTGGAGGTAGAAGACTGGCAGTGGATCCCTGGAGTGTGCCCACACCTGCTTTGAAGAACTGACTCTGAATCCAGCCTGGAATGGCAAACTCAATTGTCAGCGATTGTATATTTTGCAAATAAGAGGCATGCGTTGACAGTCTGGGCTATGGGATGATAAGAAATTGAAAGTCTGTTTAAAAATGTAGCTGCACAGCAAGAAGACTGGCGTGTTTGCCTCTCCGAAGTGGTTTCATTTACTCTAAGACCCTGGGGCTGTGTGAGTTCTTTTATTTCTCAAACAACCTTTCCAATCAGCAGCAATTAAGGCCTTCAGATGTCAAATGCCATATGGCAGTTGCCATTGCACCGTTAAGCAAAGAGCAGAGCAATACGCTGCCACCGCTAATCTCAGAGGATCCCAGCATGTTGACGGGTGGCAGAGACAGCAGGAGAAATCTAGCAACTTGTTGGCAGGTTCTTACTAACAGAATGATCAAAGGTGCTGCTCTGAGTTGGGAGGAGAGAATGGGACCAGCACATTTCAAATGAATTGATTTTCTTCCTATCAGCTTTCTTCACTGGCCTGCTTTCACAACAATGTGTAGAAATTAGAAACACTGTGTGCTGGGTGATTCTGACTTTGGTATTTAATGATATGTTTTTACAGCTATTCTATCTTTTCAGTATCTCTCTATCTCTCTATCTATTTATCTATCTTTAATTTTTGACAGTTTTCATTTCTACAACTAGTGGGTTTTTTTTGCAAAGCTAATAGGTCTTGCTTGCTCAACATCATACCACTCTGAAATACAACAGAGATTGCACACAAAATACTTTGGCTTGTATCTTGTTGGCTAGTCCCACCAGAGAAGGCCCTTGTTGAGTCAACATGTAGATAAATCCCATTGATTCAATGATCTACTCTGTTTGGGACTAAGAACAAGATTCAGCCCATTGTGAAGTTGAAGGCTTTCATAGCCGACAGCCATAATGTTTTGTGGGTTTTTTTTGGGGGTGTGTGTGTGTGAGCTATGTGGTCATGTTCTGGAAGAGTTTATTCCTGACGTTCCATGCCATCATTCTCTGAAGATGCCAGCCACAGATGCTGGCAAAACGTCAGGAAGAAGCTCTTCTACAACATGGCCACATCGCCCAAAACCCCACAAAAAACTATTCAGCCCATTGTTGCTGGAAAAATCCATTCCCCCTACAATCCCTATTGTAGGGCTTGTAGATAAGCTCAGAGGAATCAGGAGAGTGCAAGGGAAGTGGCATCTGATGTTGTAGCCTCTGCTAGGCATGGAAAGACTATTCAAACCTAGTTGAAAATGTAGTTGGAAAATGTGTTCCTTGAGTGTCAGGAAAGGGTGATGAGTGCAGTCCTGGACTGGCAAGAAGAGTCTTTGCAGTTTTAAACTCATTCTGTACAAAATTTGTATGTGGTTTTATTGCACAAAAATAGCATTTTCTGTGCAGGAAACAACATTTTCTGCACTCAGAATACTATTTCTGACCAGCAATATGCTTTTGAGTGCACAAAATGTTGTTTCCTGCATTGCAAATATTGCTTCCTTCCTGGGCAGAAAGTACAGTTTTCTGTGCAAAAAATACCACATGTGAATTCTGAGTAGGCTAAGTCCCCAACGGCAGATTGTATTTGAGAACTGTATAGTTTTTGAAGCCCTTCTTGTAGTGGAAAGAAAATGGCTTCCTTTGAGAATGAATTTAGTCAAGAATTATAGACTGAGTCCATACCCATCAGAAAGTCCAGACAGTGGAGCCAAATGCTCCTGTCTGCTAAAGCAAAATTAAAATCCAACCAGTTCAAACAGCTGAGAACATGCTCAGGTCAGGCTTTTCACTTAAGCTGAATGCACCTGGACACAGCTGAGAACATTCTGAGGCAGCTCAGCCAGGTTTTGGAAAGCCCTCTTGTCCATGATCTGCTGGGGAATGAAGTGAGTCTGTCAGCAAGTAATGTAGGCATGATTCTGCTAAGATAGGGCTCCTTAGCAAATTCTTATTTGCACGATTGTCTAGGCTGGAAAAACCTGTTGGAAAATCCCAAGAGCGGACAAGTTATTCAGAGGTTGCAACCACAGGCCTCGTAGCAGACCTAGTTGAAACTGCCTTTGCTGACCCCTTGGCACTGACAAATTGGAGGGAACTAGGGGTTTGTGCTGCCCTCAATTACCATCCCCTCAAGACAACAAGAAGCAAGCATTTCCCTAAGGGAGAAGCTAATGGCTTTGATACACTTAATGCTGCCATGGCGCACTTCAAGGTCAATAGACTTGTTAGCAAAGGGAGCTTTTCTTCAGTTTCCTTGGGCTCAATGAATTCCATCAACCTTGAATTTTCCCTGCTTCAGATACTTATGTGAGGCGCTAACAAGGCTCTTAGGATCCTAAGTCTGTTCTTAATGTAAAGCCAACTAATTTAGTCTGCTTCGCCCAAACTTCATCTGAATCATAGAAGTCAAATAGTTGGAAGAATTGTAGAATCATTGGTAAAGCCTACAAGGACCATCCAGTCTAACTCCTGACTATGTAGGAATACACAACTCCTGAAAGATGGCCATCCTACTTCTTTTTAAAGACCCCCAAAGATAGAGAGTCCACCACCCACTGAGGTGGTCCATATTCCACTGCTGAACACTTTGTGCAGTAAATAAGTTCTTACAGTAAAGATGTTTATGTAAAATATCTTTTCTGGTAATTTGAATCCATTGCTTCAGCAGTGCATCTGCGCAGCGTTATATGTAGTTGAGGATCACTTGGTTTACTTTTAAAGGAGCTTTCCAGAGTTGTTGTTGTTAACTGTCTTTGGGTCAACTTTGGCTCGTGGCAACTCCATGGATGATACACCTCTAGGCTCCCCTTGACTTCAACTGCTCTGCAAAGTTCCTTCAGGTTCATGGCTGCAGCCTTCTTGATTCATTCAATCCATCTGGTATGTGGTCTCCCTCTTTTTCCCCTACCCTCTACCTTTCTAAGCCTCATTGTCTCTGCTGAATGTGGAGATACTAAAAGCCATGCCTTTGCATGATGTGGCTGATATACCACAGCTTCAATTTGGTCATCTTGGCTTCCGTGGAGAGTTCAATCTTGCTCTGTTCCAATGCCCATTTCTTTGTCTTCTTGGCCATCCACAGTGTCCTTAGCACTCTTCTCCAGCACCACATCTCAAATGAGTTGATTCCTCCTATCTGCTGTCTTCACTGTCCAACTCTCACATCCATACATGGTGATGGGGAATACGATGGCTTGGATGATCTCCAGTTTTGTGCTCAGTTGTATATCTTTACTCTTTAGGATCTTGCCTAGTTCTTTCATAGCTGCCCTGCCCAGTCCTAGTCTTCTTTTGATTTCTTGACTGCAGTCTCTATTCTCATTGATGACTGATCCAAGTTATAGGAAATATTTTGGTTTCCTCATTGTCCGGGTTGAATTTATGAAAGTCCTTCCCAATAGTGCTGAAGGTATTTCCATGGTAGCGTTCAGAACCTAGATAGCACCTCTGAACGTCAGGTTGGGTCCTTTGAGGTTCCAACTAAAATCCACAACAAATTTATTCCCCTGCTTAAAATGTAGCAGGCCTTTAGGAGTACTAGAGGGAAAATGTGGATTCGGTGAAGTGTAAATCACTTGGACCATTCTAACTTTAGTGTTCTGCTGTACATCTTTACTCTTTAGGATTTTGTCTAGTTCTTTCATAGCTGCTGGTCCCATTTTTAATCTTCTGATTTCTTGACTGCAGCCTCCTCTCTGATCAATGTTTGATCCAAGGAATGGGGAATCTTCAGCTATTTCAATTTCCTCATTACCTGGTTGGATTTATGTACATCCTCCCTGGTCATTATTTTTCTATTGATACCAAAAGGTTTTGCACCAGTTCCAAATGCAGCAATGTTTCCTGGCAAATTAATAACCACCTCCCATAAGACGGAAGGCAAAGAGAAATTTCTCCCTGCCCTCTCTAGCTTAGCAAAGGCCAGCCGGAGCAAAAGCACATCCCATTAAGCAAAGCAATTGAGTGAGTGGTTTGGCGTGTTATTATAATGAGGGTGTCTGCAGATGGCTACAAAGAGGACTATCACTATGGATTCCAGAGCTTCAGGCATCACTCATTAGCAGAGCCGTGAGAAGCGAGAAGAGACCTTTTCAGGAGCACGGTTTGGCATCCAGCATGCAGACGAAGCCACTGAAAGAGATGGCACCTTTCTCAGTAGGTCAAACAGGAACACATTAAAATAGTACAGATGGAATCCTGTGGGTGTCTTTTGCATACATTCACCTACCAAATCAGTTGGATATTTCTGCCCAACATGGAATGTCCATCTTAAGTTCAACTTTACTACACTCCTGTGCAAGAGCTGTGCATGCAGGGGCACATGTGTGCATGGACACGGATGCGTGTGCACATTTGTTTATGCGTTTGCTTGCAAAATGTTGCCATTCAACACAAAGATGGTGTAGAACAATGAATGTATAGCTTCATATGCAGAGGTTAATGCTACCCAATCCTGATGTAGGATGTTAGAATCATAAAAGAGTTGAAATGGCTGCAAGTCCAGCCCTCTGGCATGCAGGAACACACAACTAAAGCACTCCTGGAAGATGCCCATTCAGACTCTGTTGTTGTTCAAGTCATTTCCAACTTATGGCAACCCTAAGGATAGCAATGGCAAACTTATAGTGACTCTAAGGAAAGCAGTCTCCTGAGAAACCTGCCAAGAAAAACCTATGATAGTTTTATCATGGTGTTTGGGTTGTTTTTTTTGGGGGGGGGGCAAGTTTCTTCAGAGGAAGTTTGCCATTGCTATCACCCAGTCAGTTGACATGGGCTGAGCTGGGATTTGAGCTGGTCTCTAGAGTTTAAAGATCTCCAAAGAAGGAGATTCCACCACCCTCTTGGCCAATATCACAGTTTTGTAAATCATATTGTGAGCTGTCTTGGGTCCTTATACAACAAACAAACAAACAAACAAACAAACAACAATGCAAGAGTGTGGGGCCAATCCATGTTGACACCATCTTATGTGGAGGAGAGAGGCTTACATTGCCAGCATGTCAGCTTTTATTTAATCCCGCCCCCGCTCCCTTTTTCTGTCTTTCACTCTTTTAAATCTCTGCATGGGCGAATGAAGAGTTTTTAAATAAAAACTGGATACAGGTAGAAAGGTTCCAGTCTTGTCTTTGGTGTACATTCAGCTGTTTTGGTTTGGTCCTGCAAATCAAGTACATCTCAATCAGGAGTGGGCAGCTGTGGGACGCATGAGCCCCCTCAGTAGACCTTGGAAGGGTGCACCCTTCCCACCACAACGATAACATTTTTTTGCAGCAAAATGTCTTTTAGTCTCCGGAAATGACAGGTTAAATTACCTTTGCCCACAGAGGCTGCATTTGGCTATTGTGACTAATAATCCTTGGCAGATCTTTAGGTGAACCCCAAGTGAACTGGTCTTTTGGCTCCTAAACAATGTCCCAGCTTTGATGGAAACCTTTCCAACCTCCAGTCAGTCTTCATTGTGTTGATGAATGTAGAATGTCAATAAACAAGAGCTAAGGAAAGAAGCTGCAGCTACCCAGAGTGTCAAAATGTTTAGATGTCATGTCATCATGTTGTTATCCAGAACCAAGATTGTTTTTTTTTTGGGGGGGGGGGGTTGGTCATGTTTGTCTGGAATATCAGGAAGAAAAGGGATCTTGTAGCACTTTTTCTAGAATTGGTCTACTGGTTATGCTGGTTAAACCCCCCAGCCTCATAAGGATGCTTTTGGCCAGTTTATCACATCTCCATTCTGGTTCCCTTTCTCCATACTCCACATTCTTAAACTCCCCCACCTTTCAGATGGTCATCCACTCACCCTGGCCTTAGGAAACATCTTTCCTCCTGCTTTGTCCCCCAACAACCATAGTTAAAACTGAACTTGTCACCTCATCACCATACCCACAAGTTTTCATTTCTATGGGCATTCACAAAATCAGATGATAAAAGTCCATTTTGCACATCAGATCATTCCATGCAACTCAGAAAGTAGGCTTTGGGGTTATACAGACCACCCCTAAGGGGCGGTGGGATTATGCCGTTTCCTGGCCGGATCAGAGCTGCAGCAACCTTACAGTTCATTTTTGCACCCTCCAAAGGTTGCCATAGCCACAATGGTTATTATTTATTTATTTATTTATTTAGTGGCGCATCATCTGGATACAGTGCTGGAGGTGTGTCATGATGTGCACCATCAGGATGCTGTACCTTGACTCTGCCCGCAAGCCGGCCTTTTGGGTCGGTCTGTGTAGGGCCTTAGTATATGAAAGGTGGTGCTACAACTTCTTTTGCTCAATTAATCTCAAAGATGCTACAAGATTCCTTGGAATATGGATATTCCTGACAAACATGGCAATGTCTCTGACTATAAAAGCAACAGTAAAGTCCAGTGAGGTAGGCCTTGGTGTTTTGAAGGTAGAAAATAGAGCCTCACCATCACCACAACCCTATCTTTTTCCAAAAGGAGGTAGTTCCAAATTGTGAGTTCAGCCCCACCTCTGACATATTTTTAAAAGAATGTTTTACAACCAAGCCCTGCCTCAGAATACATGGTGATGTCACAGACACACAGTGGTAGTCTTTGGAAGCTTCTAGAATGCAGGGCAGTTGGAAGAAGGGCAGCAAGGACTCCACAGGGCTGAGGCAAGTCCAGAGTATCCAGGGCTACTGTTTTCATCTAAGCCATGATTCCAGCTGGCTATCAGTAGAAAAAAGTGGGAAAAGAAAGCCATCTTCCCCTCTGGACAATGAGACAACTGCAGCCCTGATGAGAGGAAGGGGGAAATAAGAACAAAGAGAACATCTTGAAGTGAAATCATAAGTAAGGCAAGAAGATATTTCTTCAGCTGTTTTTCATCAAGTGGTGGATTCAGCCCCAAAGAAGAGAGCTGAGCAAGAGGGCTTGGAGACATTTGCCGCTGCCCCAGATACCCTAGTGGACTGAGGAACTGTGCATCAGGTTGCCCTGAAGGTGGACTAGCAGAAGACAAGGATGGATGATGATCCAGAACCCAACCTTGATCCAGTGATCCTCACAAGTCGTGAAATGAGTGAGCACGTCCTCAATATCGGGGAGTTGCAGAAGTGCAGCCTAGAAAACAATGACGAGAATGGCTTCCACCAGGAAAGTGGAGACAACGGTCCCTTCCTGGAACCAGAAGCCACAAAGAAGGCTGTGCCTCCCAAAGATGCTCCAGACCCCACCTTGCAGTTGGACAAGAAGACAGGCATTTTCAGGAGCAAAGAACGGATAGACTTGAACCAACCGCCTGATGTTTCTGGAAACCTGAAAAGCAACACAACATCTCTAAGGAAGCCATCTCGTCGAAACATTCAGTATCTCCCCGGGCAGGAATCTCGCCGGAGCAGCCAGCAACCCACTGTTTCACAGACTTCGGTAAGTCAGAAGTCTTCCCCGACACAGTTAATTAATGAACCAGATACCAAAGAAATCACATGGGTGAGTCAAAGGACTGGGAAAATCATGAAATGCAGAAGCCAGCAAACGAGCCTCATTTGGGAGCGGAAAGCGCTTTCTGACATCCTCCATCCTTCCAGTGAAGATTCAGACAGAAGTAAAAGTGAGGAGACAGATGAGATCACCTCTTCTGGGGAAATGGCATCTACAGAGGTAGCTTCAGGTCCTGAAGCACGGCGTGTCAGGTACCAACAAGAAGAGAAGAGGTCCAAGCGCAACAGCCTACAGTTGGAATCTCGTCGGAGCAGCCAAAGATCCACAACAGAGCCTTTCCTTTTGATGCAAAAAGGAACAGGGGCTGAGGAGGAGCTATCTTGGGTCAGTCAAAGAACGGGCAAGGAAATGAAAAATAAAGCACAGCAAACCAGCATCATCTGGGAGCTAAAAACTCTTTCAGAAATTCTGCGCCATTCTAGTCAAGAATCTCTTTGCAACTTAGAGACTGACACTACTGAGGGTGAAGACCCCTTCGTGTCTTCTGCAGAGACAGACAGGGAGCAGCCAAAGTCCCAGAAAGTGCACCACAGTATCCAGCAGACACAGACCAAACCAGTGAGAGGTCTAGAATCTCGTCGTGGCAGCCAGCGCTTGGAAGCAAAACCATCCAGGCCAGAGATCCAGCAGCCAGAGCCAGCAAAACCAGAGCCAGCAAAAATTCAAGAGCAGAAATTTGATCAGGCACAGCAGACAGACAGTTCAGAGAGTCTGAGGAGAGAACTGCTAGACTACAGTCAACAGATGGATGGTTCAGAAATGAATTTGATAGTTGAAGAGCAAGGCTCTCGCCATGGCATCCAGCAGATAGATGTCCCAAGGTCCCGGCATGGGAGTCAGGAGCTCAAGAGACAAGATTCAGAGCTGAGAAATCTGGATGTCCAAAAGCGCAGCCAAGAGTCCCTTGGTCCTGAGGCCAAGGTGGGTCCTGAGGAGGAGCCAAAGCTGCCAACAGCCCTTGAAAGTGAGCAAACCAAGCTCATTTCAGAACCAGCTCTAGCCAAGGAGCTTCAGAAGAGACGTGGAAGTGTTTCAGTTGAAGATGGCACCTGGGTTAGTCGGAAAACAGGCAAAGTAGTGAAGAACCAGAGTCAACAGACTGACAAAAGTTGGCTTCAGTATTGTGCTGCCAAAATGCAAAAGATTAAAAAGTGCAGAAGTCAACAGACAGATGAGAGTTTTCTTCAGCGCTATTCCAACATGAAGATAAGTAGTCAAGAGTCCCTGGCAAGCAGGGCTCCACCAGCAGACTTTGGCTCGGTGCATGAAGAAACATCAGAGCTTCATTTCATTGATGTGCAGTTGTGCCCTATGGGCAGTCACAGTGATACAAGTATGACACAGATGGCTGTAGAAATGGAGCCACTAACTGGCAGGGATGAAGAAAGAACAGAACAACAAGGGGCTGAAGATGAGAAAATGGCAGACAAGTCTACCAGCGAAGAGGTCCAGTGGCCAGGGGAGCCTGAAATCAAATCAACCACAGACAGTGAAACTTCATTCATGGAAGGGGAAGACAAAGCTCAGCAGACGTACAGCGTAATTTCTGTGGAAGGTGGAATCTGGATGAACAGAAGGACTGGCAAATTGTTGGTAAGCCACGTTCAGCAGACCAGCCTGACTGCAATCCCACTGAGCCCAAGTGTCACAGTTCTGAGAAATGTTGGTTCTGTAGAAGGGGAAGCCTTTAGACCTCCTGGAAGGGCTGATGTGGGGGGGCAAGATGAAAAGAAAGAAGCCCATCCAGTGGCAGAAAGATATGGGCAGGAACCATCACGTAAGGGATCATGTCACAGCAATGAGGACCAAGATGCCCATCTCATCATTGTGCAGCCTGTAGGAGAAGGGTCTCAGTGTGCTGATGATGTTGAGAAGCTTCTCAGTCGGCGCTTGAGTGAGGCCATGTTGCTGAGCATTGAATCTCCAGATGGGGAGGATGAAACTTCACCCTTATACACTGCTGTAGAGGAAGGAAGCTGGATGAACATGAAAACTGGCAGTCTGCTGAAATCTCAGAAGCAACAGACAGAGGAAAGTGCTGATGAGCTTCTGGTTGAAGAGGAGAGGCAATCAAGAGTTGCTCTCCAGCAAAGCCCCGAAGAAGGGCAGGTGGCACACTCAGGCTTAAACAGTGACTTCAAGAAAGAACCAGGAGAGGAAGGCATGGATGATGACCCCGAAGACAAATTCTAATCTCTAGACCAATAGAAGTGGGATGGGAAATGCTGCCAGCACCTTGGAGAGATGGAGGACATTTCAAATGCACACTTACTAGGGAAGAAGACCATGAAGACCAAGAACCACGAGGATCAAAAGTAATGCTCCCAGGAACCTGGAAGGAAGCACAAAATAAAACTGAAGAAAACAAAAATTCTTTTGTTCATCTGGCTGAATTATTCCACCAACCCCCCCCCCCCCCGTCCCCAAAAGAAAGGAAAGTTTCAAGGAAAAAAGAAAGGGCCTTTATATTCTTGGTGCCAGGCTGAACTGTGTGTGTGTGGGGGGGGGGGGGGGGGGGGGTCTGGAAGGATGGGAATAGCTATTTTCAATCTAATGATTCCTTCATTGTCTTTTCCACCCCCTGCAATGCCTGACAGTTGCTCACTCCCAAGATAAAGAAGCCTCATGAGGCAAGGAAACATTTTGAGCCAGCATGGTGTAGTGGTTTGAGCATTGGACTCTGGAGATCAAGGTTCAAATTCCAGCTTGGCCATGTAAGCCCACTGGGTGACCTTGGGCAAGTCACACTCTCTCAGTCGCAGAGAGTGCCAATGGCAAACCCCCTCTGAATGCCATGAAAACCCCATGATACGAGGTACCTTAGGGAGTTGGAAACAACTTGAAAGCAGACAACAACAAACATCCCCAGTAGTCTATACCAACATGTTTTTGGCAAACTGGAAATCACCAAATGTCCATCCCAGTTTGCAGTTGCTTTTTTGATTGATTTTCATTCATCTTCCATTTTGGGGTTTAGTGGCGGGTTGTGGTTGTGGAGTGTAAATCAAACCAAACTACAGTTGGCCCTCCACATTTGCAGCTTTGGCTTTGCAGATTTAATTAATATATTCTCTCTAGGACTCTCTAGGTCCTCCAGTGTGATTCTGCCAGAGGTTGATCATAGAGTCACACTGGAGTACCTAGAGATTCCTGGATCATTTGTAGGTCCTGTAGTGTGATTCTGTGGTCAGCCTGTTGTGTTGGAGGCCTTAGAAATTCCTAGAGAGGGGTACTCTCAAGTTAATAACATAATGCTTTTTTATTTGCAGTTTTCCCACTTTCATGGTGGTCCTGTGCCTCTAAACCCAGAAAATGTGGAGGGCCCACTATTGCTTTTTAGACCATCTGTGTGGCAATCTGAGCAAATTTTGGTCACTTCACAAATTATGTAAAAGGGACTCTGACTTTTTGGGGTGTACTAGGAGCTTTGACAACTGTTTTGCCTCCTCCAGTACAGCCTCAACTGTGGTTCTGTATTCAGTTTGAAGCAAAGTGAGTGCCACATTTCCCTCAAGACTCACTTAGGCTGCTACCATGCTGTAAAATTAATGCAGTTTGATGTTGCTTTAACTGTAATTCTATGTAATCTTGGGATTTGTAGTTTGTTGTGGCACTAGAGCTCTTTGACAAAGAAGGCTAAATATCTCATAAAACTACAAACCCCAGAATCCCATAGTATTGAGCCATGGCAGACAAAACGGTGGCAAACTGCATTAATTCTGCAGTGCAGATGCCAGCTTGGCTTCAAGATAAACTCCTCAAGAAGTGATGAGATGAGTTGGGTGCCTCTGGGTTCTCTTCTGGGCCTGATATTGTTCACATCTTTGTAAATGATTTGGATGATGGAACAGAAGGCATGCTTAGCAAATCCGCTGATGACACCAAATTGAGGATAATGAATGCCCCACAAGATAAGAGTTATGGAGTCATAGACTCAGAATTGGAAGAGACTCCAAGGGGCATCCAGTCCAACCCCCTGCCATGCAGGAAGACATAATCAGAATTCAAAATGAGTTTGACAGACGAGAGAGGTGGGCCAAAACTAACAAAATGAATTTCAACAGGGACAAATGTGAGGTACTATATCTACAGATAGTCTTACTTAAGTCTTAAGTAAGAGAAGTCTTAAGTCTTCTCAATATGGACACTGAGGGAGATGCTGCAGTCACTTGCAACACTTGTGGGATGTTTGTCTTCTTGCCTAGGGATGTGGGGAACTTCAGCACCAAATGCATGTTGGTAGCCCTCTTGGAAGAGAAAGTCCAACAGCTGGATGCCTGGGTAGCTACACTTCAGCATATTAGGGAGCAAGAGGTTTTGCTGGACAGTACGGAACAAATGGTCTTGGATGGGGACCACACAGAGGAAGTTGCTGGGGAGGTTTAGGTCACTTCACATACACAGGAGGTAGACAGCTGGAGGAATGTCACACACAGAAGGAGGGAAACTAGGGATCATTCTGGGAACTTGCAGCTAGAGAATCGATTTGAAGCTCTTTCCCTTATCAAGGATGACGAGGAAGAGCAGCAGGGACAGTCCTCAGAGACAGTGCAGGGGACTCTGGGAGTACCACTGCAAGGAACAGCCACTGCTGAGTTCACTATGAAGCAGTATAGAAATGCAAATGCTATTGCTGTTTCTAGACACCAACTCTGAGTTTCATTCACACAGAATTTTGATCTTCCTCATTTCAAGGAGAAAGAGACAGAGCCCACATAGTGCTATCTGAACTCCTTTACCCAAAGAAGTCAGCATTTCTTACCAAGTACAGCACACCAAATCTTCCAAAATCTTTTACTGTGCTGACAACTTTCTAATGTGTCTATGGGTTGTGGTTGGGTGGGAAGAAGGGAAGTAAAGCAAAAAAGAATAGAAGTGGGATCAGGTTGGAAAATCTGTCTATTCCTAATGGAAGGAAGGAAGGAAGGAAGGAAGGAAGGAAGGAGGACAGGCGATGCGATGTGTTCTAATCTTTCTCCCTTAGCGTAGTTCCCCTTAGAATAATACTACTATCTAATAATAATCTTAATTAATAATAATAATATTGTGAAACCTGTTTGTGTCGAGTTCTGGGTCCCACATTTAAAAGGATATTGGACTGACCGTGTCCAAGGGAGGGCGACTAAAAGGGTGAAGGGTCTGGAAACCATGCCTTATGAGGAACAACTCAGGGAGCTGGGGAGGTTTAGCCTGGAGAAGAGAAGGTTAAGAGGTGATATGATAGCCCTGTTTAAATACTTGAAGGGATGTCATATTGAGGAGGGAGCAAGTTTGTTTTTCTGCTGCTCCAGAGACTAGGAGGAACTTCCTGACAGTGGAACACACCCCTCGGAGGTAGTGGAGTCTCCTTCTTTGGAGGTCTTAAGCAAAGGCTAGATGGCCATCGGTCAGGGATGCTTTGATTTAGATCAGGGGTCGGCAACCCCTGGCCCACGGACCGATGCGGCCCGCGGAGGCGGCAGGACCGGCCACAGCCTGGTCCTTCCGCTGCCGCCGCCGCCACCAAGGCCGCCTCCTCTCTCCTCCTCCTCCTGGGCAGCGCGCGGGGCAGGACGGAGGAGCTGTCGCCCCCTTTGGCCAGCCGGCCATTGGCCAGCTGGCCAAAGGGGACAGGCTCCTCTGACGCGCCGCCCAGGAGGAGGTGGAGGAGGAGGAGGAGGAGGACTTCCGCGGGCTCCTTCTTGGCCCGTGCGGCCCCAGGACTCTGCCTCTGGAGGGAGGCCTGGGGCCACAAGGGCTGAAATGGAGTCCGCGGAAGCAGCCTGCTGCCTTTGCAGGCTCCCCCAGGGCCCTTGCGTCCCCAGGCTCTCCTCCGGAGGGAGGCCTGGGGCTGCATGGGCCGCGAAGGGGCCGCGGAAGCGGCCTTCCACCTCCTGGGCTCCCCATGGCCCTTGGAGCCCTTTGGGCCGAAGGGAAGAGCCGAAGGGAAGGGCCTGGGACAGGTGTCCAACCCTTCCCTTTGGCTGAAAGGGCCCTTTGGAGCCCTTTCGGCCAAAGGGAGGCCTGGGACGTGGCCCAAGCCCTTCCTTCGGCCTCCCTCCCCTTCGGCCAAAAGGGCCCCTTGGAGCTCTTCGGTCGAAGGGAAGGGCCTGGGACGGGGGCCCAAGCCCTTCCTTCGGCCTCCCTCCCCTTCGGCTGAAAGGCCCCTTGGAGCCCGTTTGGCCAAAGGAAGGGACCGAGGAGGGAGGGGCGGAACACGCTTCCTCCTCCTGCGGGGCTTTGGTGGAAGCTCCGCCCCGGCATGCAGCTCCATCCCAGGAGGGTGGAAGCTCCCCCCCCAGCACATGGCCCCACCACCGGAGAGTGGAAGCTCCATCCCCCCAGCTTTGGCCCCCCAGTTGTCTTGAGGGACAGCAACCTGGCCCCCGGCTCAAAAAGGTTGCTTACCCCTGATTTAGATTGGGCTTGAAGTGGATGGCCCTTTTGGTCTCTTCCAACTTTATAATTCTATATTCTATGAGCTTATAACCAGCAGTTAGTCATAGAATCATAGAACCTAGAGTTGGAAGAGACCCCAAGGGCCATCCAGTCTAACCCCATTCTGCCATTCAGGAACTCTCAATCAAAGCATCCCCGACAGATGGCCATCCAGCCTCTGTTAAAGACCTCCAAGGAAGGAGACTCCACTACACTCTGAGGAAGAGTTTGTTCCACCGTCGAACAGTCCTTAACTGTCAGGAAGTTCCTCCAATGTTGAGCTGGACTCTCTTTCCTGGAGTTTGCATCCAGGTTCCAGGACCTGTTTCTGAGGCAGCAGAAACCAAGTCAGCCCAGATGTGTTTATTAGCTCAGCATCCTGTATTAAAGTAGATCAGGGTATTCACAGAATTCTAGAGTTGGAGGAAACCTCAAGGGCCAGCCAGTCTAATGTCAGTCTGCCATACTGGAGACACAATCCAAGTACCACAACAGATAGCCATCCAGCCTCGCTTAAAAACCTCAAAGAGATCCACCACTTTCCAAAGTAACAGCTTCTTCCACTGTCAAACAGCTCTTACTATCAGGAAGTTCTTCCTAATGTTGAGGTGGAACTCTTTCCTGTGGCTTGCATCCGTTGCTTCGTGTCCTGTTCTCTTGAGAAGCAGAAAACAAGCTTGCTCCACTTCAGTATGACATCCCTTCAAATATTTAAACATGGCTATCAGGTCCACTCTTAACATTTTCTTCTCCAGATTAAACATTCCCAGCTCCCTAAGCCTCTCCTCATAGGGCTTGGTTTCCAGACCCTTCATCATTTTGGTGGCCCTGCTTGAACATGCTTCAGCTTCTCACATCCATTTTGAATTGTGGTGCCCAGAACTGGAAACAGAATTACAGGTGAGGTCTGACCAAAACAGAATAGAGTGGGACTATACTTTCCTCTATCTGACCCTATAGACCTATAGTTGCCTAAGTCTTTGTTCCTAGGTTTTTAATCTATAGTGCTTGAGAATTTAATAACTTTAAGAAGTTAGTGCATGTGCTGAAACTAATTTGGGGAACTAATTTTGGCATTTTGCATATAGCTCCTTTAAAGTTTGAACTAGAGCCGTGATTGATGCAACTTTGCTGTGGAGCTCAGTGAATAATGCAATCATTTGTGTCTGGATAAAAATATTTTCCATTGCTCCTGCTATATACACCAGCTTTGTTACCAAAAAAGTAACTCACAAAAGTAACTATGCCACATGTAACTATTGTTTTCCCATCTCTCACGTCCAATTGAGAAATAGGTCCTATCCTCTGAGGGTTTTTAATAAGATGACCATCCAAACAACCCCACATCTTCTTATTCACTTTCCAGTGTTCTGCAAGTAAGATAATGATGATAATATAAAATAAGCTATACCAGCTCAGCTTCCTAGAAACTTCAAAGAAACAGGAAAACCTCTGGCAGGAAAATGTTATTTTTGCTGGGAAGGCAATATAATGAGGCAAACTGCTGATGCTGAGACTTCTCCTCCCCCTCTTTTCGGCAGTGGGAAGCTGGAATCCCATGCTGCGGTACAGATGCATTTTAAAAGCTCAACAGAGCTGCAATGATGTTTCTGGAGAAATGGGTTTGATTTATTGGATTTCAGGTTCTCTTCGCCAGCGCAGGATCCTTTTTGCTGCAGAAAGAGAATGCTAAGCTCTCAGGAGGGCAGCAAACATGTGGACAACTAGGAAACTTCAGGTAGAATAACAGCCAAATTACATCACAGCCCACATTTCGCTGCGCCACGACTGCACAAGCCCCATTCATTTAAATGGTCTCGAGCATACGCATTATTTGTTTTATGCGGGGGAGTCCAAACCAGACCCCCGCATAAACAAAGGGCGCACTGTATTTTTCTTTATTTGTATCTTTCTCTACTTTTCCTTTACCACCTCCTATCTAATAGGGAGAACTGAGTTTCTATACATTTAAGAATTGTACAGCTATAATAATACATGTGTAACAAAATAACATAATTTCAAATCAGAAGTCGAAGACAACAATATACAGGTTGATTAATTGGTAAGAGATATAGACATGGTAAGATAAGAATATTTTCAGAAAAATACGGATTAAAGAGAGGAATATGAATATAAAGATAAGGATATTTGATAGCATATTCTCTATGAAAAACTGGGCATAGGTTGAGCAAAGACAATAAAATAAAAATAAAAAGGGAGAAGGGAGGGAGGTATTATGTAAGGGGAAAACACAGGAAGGAGCAAAATACAGTACAGAATATATAGGCTATACCGCGATAATAAAAGAACATTTACTGAAGAATAGAAGTTGTAAATACTGTATGACCAATTTGTGAATACGTGTGTTTACAGATGATGACAGATCTGCACCATCAGCAGTGTGAATAATTGATGCAAAGAGACCCGGGATAAAACTCTGCATGGCTTTGAACATGTTTCAAATACATTGGCATTATCGACTCCATCTTTTGAGTGGTGACACATGTAGCAACCAAACTCACAAAGATGCGCAAAGATCCGTGGTGTCACTGGTTGGTGTCATATGCTGCGGTCACTCATGGTGTCACTCCCCCCAACTGACCTCCTCCCATGCCTCACCATGTAGAATCTTTAGTAATGTTTTCTGTACTAATTTAATTAAGGGAAAGATAGTCCCTCAAACGAATGTCTAGTTGTAACCGACTGCAGGTGGCAGTGCTCACTCCATTACTAAGCCAAAGAGCAAGCATTGTCTGAAGATGATCGGGTGGCCATGTGGCCTGTATGACTGCACCGAACGCTGTTACCTTCCAAATGAAGTGGTACCTACTATCTACTTGCATTTGCATGCTTTTGAACTGCAGGTTGGCAGAAGCTGAGACTAGTGACAGGAGCTCAGCCCATCATGCAGCCCTTGGGCCTTGAACTGCAACCTTCGATCTTAGTGGCATCTTAACCACAAGCATCCCTAATTTACTTATAAATAATAAATCTACTTATAAATATTATAATTTACTAATTTGACTTATAAACTGTGTTTACTTATCATTTACTTATAATATTATACATTACTAATTATTTTTTTATTTATTTTTTAAAATAATTTTTATTGATTAAAAAACATTTACATAAATAAGTCAAAAAACAAACATACATACACACAAGAACCAACAATACCGAAACGAACATGTAAGCTTCCTTAAACAAAATCCATAGTCTGAGCTTTCTTTAACAAACTAACCTCCTTTTATCTATATACATTTACTAATTTATTTATAAATCACAATTCCCATATAATGGGTATAGTTGTGACATAAACAACTAGCAAAATCAAACCTATAACTTTAAAGTACGATATCATACACACAGAATAAATGTATTTACATAGACATAGTTTCATGTGGTTAAAGTAAAATGTGATGTTTTTAAAGAATTTTTTTAATTAAACTTTCAATTTTTAAAATAAAAAAATCAACAATTAGAATTTGAATTTTTTTGGGGGGGGGGGAATTCCTGGGCCTCTCTTTCTCCCCCACTAACCTCCCCCCACCACACCAGCTCTTCGTCATTTTAAAGAGATACAGGCAAATGCTTCAGCCCATTTCCCCAAACTACAAATGTCTGAGGAGCAATGGTGTCACCCCCCCTTTTTAGGATGCCACCTGGTGCAGTCTGCACCCCTGCACCCCTTAGTGATGCACTGGCATAGATGTAGTTCCATAGTAGGAATAAGAACTACATGCTGCACTAAAAAAGGAAAAAGATGTCTGTGACCCCTCAATATGGTGGAGCTGCTGGACAAGAGGAAGAGAGAAGAGACTCTTGGCCACCAGAAGGCAGACCTTCCCCACCAACACATTGGGTGGCATCCCACTCTGAGCTGTCATCTAGTGCAGCTCACCCCTCCATCTTCCTAGTGATGTCCCTGGCTATTGGTGCCTTATACAGGGATACATTTCCATATGGAAACAACGGGATATTTTACTCCAATGCTGAATATCCATATTCAGTTTAAGGTGGTAGAAGTGGAGTTCCATTCTATGTAGTACCATTGTATATGGATGTGGATTACGGATGGAGGCACATGCACATTGGGTCGTGCATGTGTATGTCAGTGGCGCATTTGGTGCCTTGGATCAGTCATGCCACATTGCCTCTCGACACAAAGGTTGCATCACACAAGTCAGTGAGCGAGTCCTTATGTGGAGGTTTACATTATGCAACCCTGATGTAGGACCTTCGTCTGTGACTTTTGTCTCCTGACTTTCCCTTCTCATGCCCAGGAATGCTCCGCTCTTCCTGCTACTGCACTCGCCTCTTTCATTTCCATTGCTGTCATCATCTTGACAGATGCAGTCTGGAGCAGTGCCCAGATGGATGTGAGCCAAAGCAGTGGAGCACGTTTCCAGGCTGGGCATAATGGTTGCACACCCCAGGGCCATTATTGGGGTTAACAGGAGAGTGAGAGGAGCCAGGAGTGCTCTTTCTAAGAGTTAGCCTGGAATGAACTTTGCCTGCTGTTTCATCCCTCTCTGTCTCTCATTCTGGTCCTAATTCCAGCTGGCCTGAGAGAGGAACAGACACCTCAAAAGATGACCATGCAAGCAAGTGACAGGCCTGTTTAACTATTCATGTATTTCTCTCCGCAGTTTTAATGGGCAGCTGATCTGGTCCAGCCAGCTGCTCTTCACACACAAAGTTGTCTTCTTCAGCAGCTTGTCCTTTTCACTCTTGTGATCTGACAGTGACATCAAACTGGGAAGGATTCAAGATGATTTTAATGGGTTGGAGAACTGGGACAAAACTAACCAAATGAATTTCAAAAGGGGTAACGGAAAGATACTGCCTTTAGGTACTACATAATATTAAATACCTAACCACAGTCAGAATCATGCAGGCAATTGCTATGTATGCTTGTGAAAACTGGATAGTAAAGAGAGTTGACAGGAAGAGAATCAACTCATTTGAAATGTGGTGATGGAGGAAGATTCTGTGAATAATGTGGGTTGCTTAAAAGACAAGATAGTGGGTCCAAATCAAGCTGGAACTCTTCCTGTCCCAGAAGACAGGATCAGAATAACAGATTAGAGGCTAACAAAATGAATTTCAACAGGAAGAAATGCAAGGTATAAGATGGGGTACCCTTGGCTTGACAACAGTACATGTGAAAGGGATCTAGGAGTCCTAGTAGATCACATGTGACATGTTGTGGCTGCTATAAAAGCCAATGCAATTCTAGGCTGCATCAATAGAAGTATAATATCAAGAATCTAAGTCAAGAGAAGTCATAGTGCCCCTCTATTCTGCTTTGGCCAGACTGCACCTGGAATATTGTGTCCCGTTCTGGGCACCACAAGACAAGAAAGATATTGACAAACTGGAGCATTTCCAGAGAATGGAGACCAAAAGGATAAAAGATCTGAAAAAGTAACTATGCAAAAATCCAAGAGAACTATGGTTTAGGTAAAGAACCAAGTGGGAACTACATGGCCCTTTAGAACTGGCTCTCATTTAACTGATTAATAATTTAACCAATCACTTAATTCTGGAATTAGTTTAATGCTGAAATTCCATCTTAATTGAATCACTTTAGCTGAATATACATTTGACACAGTTGCCTCTTTTTGCTAGAAAATTTGCAATTTAATAGATAACTTAATTGGTTTAAACTAATTATTGGAATTCCTGATCACCACTTGCCTTTTATTTGTTTTATGGCCATTGTTTAAGCAATTTCATTTTGCCCATAATGCTTGCATTTCCACTCCTCAGGACCTCATCACCAATCATCATGTTTCTGTTTCCACACTCATTTATAGCTCACCTTAATATCCAACTTTACTTGGGTTGGACATCGTCATCATCCTCATCATCCTCATCATCCTCATCATCCTCATCCTCTTCTCTTTAGAAATGCTCGTGGCACAACTTACAAATTGTTAATTAGACAGACATTGCATCACCTTATCTACATTGGCAGCCTTTTGCATTTTTTCATGGGTGTGAAATGCCTACTGTGAAGCATGGTGTAGTGGTTTGAGTGTTGGACTACAACTCTGGAAATCACAATTTGATTCCCAGCTCAAAAATGGAAATTCACTGGGTGACCTTGGGCAGGTCACATTCTCTCAGCCTCAAGGGAAGGCAATGGCAAGCCTTCTCTGAACAAATCTTGCCAAGAAAACACCATGATAGCCTTAGGGACACCATAAGTCAGAAGTTACTTGAAGGCACACAACACAACACACACACACACAAACACATTGTGAAGCTCACCATCTGATATTACCTTTTGCCTTTCCATTCTCTGATGTCACCCTTCCACAAATCCATCCCATTATGTTTATAAATGTGTACCAAATGAATGACACATTCCATGACACCACTTTAACTGCCATGACTCAGTGCTATGCAATCCTGGGATTTGTACTTTGTTGTGGCACTAAAGCTCTCTGACAGAGAAAGCTAAATGTCTTGAAAAACTACAAATCCCAGCATCCCGGGGACTGCCATAATTGTCCACTTTTACCAGGGACAAAATGTAGGACAAATTCAAGACCAAACTGTAGGGCAACTGCAGGACAAAACTCAGCTCAAAATGTAGGACATTTAAGGTCCACCATTTTTCTTCAATGTCCTACATTTTGGGCTGAGTTTTGTCCTGCAGTTGTCCTACAGTTTGGTCTTGAATTTGTTCCACATTTTGTCCCTGGTAAAAGTGGACAATTAT
The DNA here is from genome assembly GCF_019175285.1 of Sceloporus undulatus. Classification (NCBI taxonomy): domain Eukaryota; kingdom Metazoa; phylum Chordata; class Lepidosauria; order Squamata; family Phrynosomatidae; genus Sceloporus; species Sceloporus undulatus. The sequence goes on from NC_056522.1 coordinate 379,670,121, forward strand.
GGCAACCCCTGAACTGGTGTCAAATTGAATCATTTCTGCCGTGCAGATGCAGGTATAGATACTTGAATTTCCATCCCAGGGTCTGGAGTTTTGGTTGTTCTGTTTTAAGCACTGACTGTCACTGATTTGTCTGTCACTCAGACAACTCCACTGCCCTTCCAACTTTATTTTGCAAGCGCTGCTTGCCAGGAGGCATATTTACAGGTCTGCATTGGCAGCTTCAGCCACTTCTGACACTTTCAGCTTTCTCATGTTAAAGTGGAGGGTTTGCAGCATCCATAAAAGGCCAGACATGCCAGCAGCTCCACTTTGCAGCATAAGAAGGATGCCTGATAGATTGCCACCCTCCCAGGGACAAGTCGTGCACGAAGGTGCTTTTCCAAAGGTGCTGAGTTTAACTGCAAATTTGTTGCACAGCGTTTGTGTGCATTTGTGTGTGTGCAGGGAAGAAATCAGTGGGCAGGCAAGAGTGAGATAAATTGCAGAGGGCATACATTTGTAGATGGAAAGAGACAGCTTTTTATTGAAGAAGAACCCATGGATCGCTGAATTTCTGCATGCGCACTGAAGCCCTCTGAGCAAAGGATAACTATCACTTTAAACATTTCTGCAAATATATCTTTCACGATGGGTCACTTGTTGGGAAGGTCACTTGCTGAAAGGAGAGGGTTTCTAGTAAGGAATCACTCACCATGAATACAGATGCGACAATTATTAAACAAGGCAAGCCTGAAATGCATAGAATAATAGAATCTTAGAATTGGAAGAGATCCCAAGGGTCATCTAGTCTAACCCACTCTGCCATGCAGGAATACACAATCCAAGCCCTCCCTGAGACAGATGGCCATCCATCCTTGGTTGAAAAGCCTCCAAAGGAGGAGACACCCCCACATTCGAAGGCATGGCCTAGACGATCCTGACTTTTGCTGTTATTTATATCTTTGCACTTTAGGATCTTATCTCGTTCGTTCATAGCTGCTCAGAAAATATGGTGGCAGCCTGACCTCCCTGAAGATCTCAAATTTTTGACAGGACCGTACTGCCTGAGGCAGACTTTTCAATATCCTGGCTCCAAGCCATTGAGACTTTAGAGGTCAACATCTTGAATTTTGTTAAGAGGCAAACTCTTGTGAGAACTCAGAAGAATTCTTCTAGGCCTGGTGTTATAATTGGGTCTGTCCACTGCATTTTGTACCAGCTGCAGCTTCCAAACACTTTTCAAGGGCTGATCCATAGACAGCAATCTGATCAGGAGGTAATGAAGGCATGAACTCTCATGGCAAGGTTTTCTCTCCTGACAAAAGGGTATAGCTGGAGCACAAACCAGAGCTGGGCAGAGGCACACTTGACCACAGCAGCCATTTGGTCTTCCAGGAGCAGAGATGGATCCAAGAACACTCCCAGGCTACAATCCTGGGCTGGGAGTAACTGGTTTATCGCTAGGGTTTATCTCTGGGATTTACCCATGGTTTGGGTCCAGTTAACCTGCAGGATCACCTTCTCCCATATAATCTGCCCCATACTCTCAGGTCCTCCGATGGACATTTACTTAGGGTGAGAGGATATGCAAAGAGGATTAGTGTCTGCTAATTGGTGATCCTTATCTTCTGGGAAAGCCCCTGATTCTGGGTGGTTTCCCATTTGCATTTGCTGAGTCCTCATTTTGCTATTCTTCAGCAACAACAGAACAATACACAGATTAACATGGAATTCCTCCAGGCCGAGGGTCACACTGTGTGTGTGTGTGTGTGTGTGTGTGTGTGTATCCAGCTCTCTTCTGCAACCGGACTTGTTTATCTCGGATTGGCCTTTTTAGTCATCAACGCGCCTGTAGAAAGCGTGGGATGAGTCCTTCCTGAATCTTCATTCGTGAAGTAAAGCCAGAGAGAGAGAGAGAGAGAGAGAGAGAGAGAGAGAGAGAGAGAGATCCAGCTCTCTTCTAGGCAAGCATTCTCTGAAGATGTCAGCCACAGATGCTGGAGAAACGTCAGGAAGAAACTCTTCTAGAACTTGGCCACATAGCCCCAAAAACCCACAAAAAATAATAATTTTCTTTCTTTCTCACCTGTCCTCAAGGCTCTAGTGGCATAAAGCAAATTAAAATACAAAACATAATTAAGAAGGAAACACATAAAACCAACAGTTAAATACAATACAGTCGTCCCTCCATTTGTGGGGACTTTGAATTCAAGTTCCTTGATTACAGGCGGGGGGCAAATGGAGGGATATAAAATCAGGTGCATGCTTGTGGTTGCCCATAGGGGCACACTGCCATTCAAGCCAATGGGGCTTGAATATTGGCAGATTTCCATTTTTGCAGGGGGCTCTGGAACGGATCCCCTGTGAAAATGGAGGGGCAACTGTACTATAAAACCATTCAATTACACTCATATGAGTACATTCTTTAAAACAATGGTTCCCAAACTTTAGTCCTTCGGATGTTTTGAACTTCATCCCCCAGAATTCCTGTCTCTTGGCCAAGCTGGCTGGAGTTTCTGGAAGCTGAAGTCCAAATCACCTGGAGGACCAACTTTGGGATCACTGATTTAAACTATCCAAATTAAAAAGTCATATTTTAACATACCTTCCTCTCTTCCCCTCCTGGACTGGCCACTTTGTTAATTTTTTTGTGCGTAATCTGTTGTATTGTTGGTAACCTGACATGTCTGTCGTCCTTTTACTCTACAAAGTGTCCAATGGATTGATGGTGCAGCTGCCCACTTGTGCACTTGTGCGGTCATAACGGTGTCAGCTACCTACTGCCTATTCGTGACAATACAACTATAATTACTAATTTGAAAGCAGGTAATACTTCCTTTTCTACATTAATCATTGGAATCATTCCACAGATTACCAAAGTGCTTTGGGTCTCAATAATATCTCCCTTGGTTTTGTATCGTTCAAAAAATAATAAAATCAAATCCACAAAGCTTTCCAAGCTGCAAGGGGATGTTCTTTTTTCAATTATCTGGGGCTACTCTATATTTATTTGCCACGCTCTTGTGGTGTAACAAGTCATTTGGAGTCCGTCCAGTGATATTGTAAAGTTAATGAATTTCTTAGCAGCGCTTTTTAAAATGCCGCCTTCTGAAAATGCTGCTGAGTGCAAAATTAATTGGTAACATTTACAAAAGGCACTCCTCAATCTCTGCCGAAGCCAGCAATGGACGGCTTGTGGCATTTATTTATTTATTTTTGCAAACATATTTCTTTCTAATGTCACTAACTCTTCATTGTGTTCATATTGACAGGCCCTGGGAGGCAAGTCGTGATGCCTTCGACTTCACATCTGGGAGGCAACTTGAGAAGAATGGATGGAAGGCTACCTTTATGTTCTCTGCTGGATATGGTTCAGTTGGAGGAAGGGCTGTCACTATGGAGCAGGGGGCATCAATAGAGGCATTGTTCCCCCCAAGTAAGAACTGTACCATGCCAGTGAAATTTTCCTTCAGTCCCCAATTTCTAGCATTGTAGTAACTTTGGCTAAAGAAGAAAGCACAAAGGCAGGCTTACTGACGAACACAAAGAAAACAAAAATAATGACTATGGATGATCTATAGACAGTGAGAAATAGAAATAGTAAAAAAGTTCTCATACCTAGGATCAAACATTGATCAGAGCAGGGACTATAGTCAAGAAATCAGAAGATGACTAAGAATGGGAAGGGCAGCTATGAAAGAACTAGATAAGATTCTAAAGTGTAAAGATATACAACTGAGCATTAAAGTTAGAATCATCCAAGCCATGATCTTCCCCGTCACTATCTATGGATGTGAGAGCTGTGAAGAAAGCAGGGAAGAGGGAAATTAACTCATTTGAAATGTGGTGCTAGAGAAAAGGGCTGAGGATACTGTGGACTGCCAAAAAGACAAACAAATCCTTGAACAGATTAAGCCAGAAACTTCCCTCAAAGGCAAAATAATGAAACAGACTGTGGTTCTGTGGCCACATCATGAGAAGGCATGAATCACTGGAAAAGACAATAATGAACTGATGAGTTGGATACTAAAGGAGGAGCTAACCAGTTCCCTCTCACCAACAAGAGATTGCACAAGGCACAAATGCAGGGACTGCTGTGGGTTCCTGTCAAAACTCTTTGGCCTTGTCTGCACTGCCCAAAAGGTCCATCCCCCCCCCCCCCATTTTGGCATTGCCCTTCTTGGACAACACATGTTCCAAACCCTGGTTCTCGTGTGGGCAATCTGGATAACATCCAGCATATGATGTTTAGCAGCCTTAATAGGACTTCCAAAAACTTACATGTTACTCTGGTCCTTCCAGGAAAATCTGGAATCCTCCGTTTGCAACTGTCTGCAACAAAACTGTCTGTTTCATTCTGAGGTCAGAAGCAGCACCCAGCCATGTGGTGGCGGCAGTGATGATGATCATTACAATGGACCCTCCACATTTGCTGGGTTAGGAGCACAAGAACCCTATGAAAGTGGAAAACCCGCAAATAAAAAACCACTATATTTTTACCTGAGAGAACACCTCTCTAGGAAGATTTTCGCCAGCAAAATGTCAAGGAAGCACATGTGTATGAAAATGCTTCTGAAACATCAGAGAATCGTCCCCTCGCATCCTTCAATCATTAGCGGAGCAGCAATTTCTTATGAACACAAAGTTTCAGTTCATTGGAAATTGCTGCCCCGTGAACAATTCAAGGATGCTAGAGGCAAGGGGATGATTCCCTGACGTTTCAGAAGCATGTCAGGCTTTCAGACATGTGCACTTCCCTGACATTTTACCGGTGTTTTACCAGCACTTACCCCACAGTAAACGCTGGTGTGAAAATCTTCTAGGACTCTGCAGGTCCTCCAGTGCAAATCTGTGGTCAACATCTGCCAGAGTTTGACCTCAGAATCAAGCTGGAGGACCTGCAAATGCCTAAAGAAGTGTTGTCTCTAGTAATCTCCAAATCCTCTCGTGCAACTCTATGGTCAGCGTCTGACAGAATTGCGCTGGAGGATCTAGAAATTTCTAGAGAGAAGATATTAATCAAATCTTCAAATAATCAGATCCACAAAAGTCAAAGTTGCAAATGTGGAGGGCTGACCGTAATATTATTTATGTTAATGTATTGTTATTCAAAACCTGATTCAAGACAGCTAAAAACCTTAAATATAGTTTCAACACACACACACACACACACACACACACACAGAGCATATCACTTTAACACACGCTTCCGCTCCATAATTAAAATTCAAAGGCCTGCCTAAATAAAAATGCCATGCAAAAATTCATCAAATGCATGAAAACAGTCAGATTATCCTCACCCATTCTCACAAGGATCCCAGAATCCCAGCCTCCAAATACCTCTTTGAGAGGGACTGCAGTGGATAGGAGAGGCATTTAGGCTTGCAGTGTGGGAGGCACAGCTCAGAGGAGAGTTGGGGGTTGAAGTGGCCACTGGGCCCCAGATAGTTGCCCACCTCTGTCCTAAGGTGAGTGCATTCCTTCTTTAGGGGAGTGGGTCTTACCTGTCTTTGTCACAATTAATGCAAACATTTCTGGGACATCTCTTCTGCTGTGGCTGCAAATGTGTCTGTGCAAAAATATTTTGGAAAAGGCATATTTGAAAACATATAAAACTGCATTGCTCCATAGCAGATGAGGGCAAGAATGTTTGAGGTGAATGGGAGGTCAATGCCAAGCTGAGCAGATGTTCAGGAACCTTATTTCCACTCTCCTCTTGGCAATAAGCTTTAAAAGCTTTACATCACGACTTGTCAAGCAGCAATTGTGTCAGCTTGTAAAACACTGTGCATCTCTAGCCGGCACGAGGACATTGACAAGCCTGGACACCCAACGGCCTTAGTCTCTTTGCCAGTTTGCCAAAAGAGGGAGCTGCTAGCCCATCTCTGGAGTCTCTGTGCATCATCAGCCCTGCAGACGGCCGAGGAGCATCTTACATGTCCACATAAGATCCTAGATTTGTAGATTTCTCAGAGCTGGAAAGAGAGCTCTCCCGAAAGACACCCATCCAAACACTGTTCAGAGACTTCCAAAGATGGAAAGTCCAACACCTTCCAAGGGAGTCCACTCCTTTGTTAAACAGCTCTTGTGGTCAAGATGTTCTCCCTAATGTTTAGGTGGAATCTTTTCTCTTGTAATTTCAATCTATTATTGGTTGTTCTAGTTTCTGCAGTAGCAGAAAACAAGCTGGCTCCATCTTCTACAGGAGACAGAGCACTAGACTATAAGATCAGCCCTGGAGACCAGGGTTCGAACTATGCTCAGCCATGGAAAACCAATGTGTGACCTTGGGTAAGTCACACTCACTTAGTCTCAGAAGAAGGCAAGGGTAAGCAACCCCTGGAACAAATGTTGCCAAGAAGACCCTGTGATAGGTTTGCTCTAGGGTTGCCATAAGGTGGAAATGATTTTACCTACAGTCCAATCTCTTGCCATGATGGAATACATGACTAAAGCACTTCTGAGAAATGTCTGTCCAACCTCTTTTTAAAGACCTCCAAAGAAGGAGAGTCCACCATCCATTGTATTCCCATGTCAAACAGATGTTATAGTCAAGAAGGTCTTCCTAAGAACTTTGCTTTGCTCTGGGGCCACAACAAACTACCATTCCCAGAATGCCATAGCACTCAACTATGACAGTGAAAGTGGTGTTAAACTGGATTATTTTTATAGTATTCTAGGAAATGCAAACATACCGGGCTGGAGACAGCCTTTATCACACAGCCCTTGCAAACTGTGATGGTGCTGCTTTATTCCCAGGCTCTGTCTTCCACATGCTGGCCTCCATAGTTCCACATCCCTTCCTGATGCCCTTCCCAGCATGTCTTCCATGTATTTATTCTTATTTTTAGTGTAATTGAGGCAATTATGATAGTCCATTAAGTAAAAACAAAGAAAAGAAAATGGGGGAAAAGAGACAGAAAAGCAGCCTGCTTGGGAACAGTAATGGAGAGAAGGGAAAAGGAGCAGAATCACATGCACTTGCACTATGTGACGGCCAGTATATTAGAATTGCTTCAGGAAGAATTTATCACACATCCACCAACAGTGGAAAAGCAGTGCAATTGGGATGGATTTTGCTTGCCAATGAAAAAAGAGAGCTCCAGCAACAGATGAACTACAGACCAGTTACTGGATGGACACAGCGTCATGAGATAAGGTATGGTCACAGATGCTTCTGTCCTGCTGTAATCCCACTTTTCAAGCATCATACGTAAAGTCCTAAGTGTTTCTACCTCTGGAAGAGCCAGTCCAATTTTGGAAAAGACATTTCATGTTGGCTGCTGCCACACCACAGAATTAATGCAGTTTGCTCAAGACAAATTAAGTTTCGAAGGAAGAGAGAAGCATTCTTCATTAGTTCAAAGGTCTAGGTAACTTAGTGAGGATAAGAGTAAGTGGATGAAATTATGAGTAGGATAGAAAGGAATAAGAAAAGAAGGGAAAATGTTGAAGGGAAATATGGAGAAATAGAAAGGGAACAGGGAAAAGAAGGAGTAAAGTGAAGTGAAGAAAGAAGACATGGAAAGGAATATCAGTATGAAGGTGAAAGAAAGGATGAAGAAGGTAAGATAGATGGAGAAATGTGATCTGAAGAAAGAATGTATAAGAGGGAAAATAAAGAAATTGTATGGAATATGGCAAGACAGAGGTGCCAGTAAGGAAGGAACAAATAAAGATTGGATGTAAATAATGTAAATAAAAGTAGTTGGTGGAAAATTACAGAATAGACTACATTAAGTGATGTTAAGAGATTTGGATAATGTAAAATTCATAATGTCAATTCTTTTAAGACAACTGGATTAATACGGTATTGTAGCGTCACTGATGTGAATACAAATTGTATTGATATTGTGCTTGGAAAATGAATAAAAAGATTTTTAAAAAGAGAAAGAATTCATGCAGTTCGACACTGATTTACCTGGCATGGCTCCATCTTACAGACTCCTGGGATTTGCAGTTTATTGTGGCCCCAGAGCTCTCAGGAAGAGAGGGCTAAATATCTGGCAAAACAAAAAAATCCCAGAATTCCATAGCATTGAGCCATGACAGTTAAAGCAATATCAAATTGCATTTATTCTGCAGTGCAGATGCAGCCATTGACACCTTCTGCAAATGTAATAATGTTTAGCCAGAGAAAGAGCAGCAGAGGCATTAGAAAAGTATGAACCCAGTGGTTTCTAGTGCATCCCACGCCTTCTGTTTTTGCAACCAGTGAAGCATCCACCAACGTGCTCCATGGGAGAGGACAAATATTTATGAAGAATAGGAGTCCAGAAGGTTCATAAAGAAGAAGAAGAAGAAAAGGATGTTAACAGCAAATGAGTGCTTTAAGGATATTCCCACCTGGTGAGGAAGGCAGATTCCACTTTTATCAACACAGCATTCATTGTCCCCCAGAATGCTGCTGCAGGAAAGAACCTCATTTCTGCTCTTGGCATTGGGAAATGGCACCAGGTGCTAAATGACCCATCAGGTAATTCCCATTTCAAAATGGAACAACTTGGCTGGCTTGAGCAGAGTTGGCACACAAAGGATGCTATGCAAAAGGTGCTTACATCACAGAAATGGACCCATGGAGGAAACTCTTGCTTTGAAGGCCTAGAAAACTTTTGATATTGCCACTGAAACCAAGCACACATGTTATTTTTCGCTTGAGTGGAGATGAAATGACCTCCTTGATGTTTGCCGCCCTGAACAGGCATGCAAAAGCCACCACTTCAGCAGTATTTCTACTTTTCTTGTTGTTGTTCTTTTTGAGGCCTGGCACAGAGAGTTCAGCAACGAGGAGTTAAAAAACAGAAAATGCAAGTAAATGCGAGGTATGGTGTGCAATGGTTAAATGCCTGTACTGCAGCCACTCACTCACAAACTGCAAGTTGCGAGTTCAGTATCAGCCAAAGGCTCAAGAATGACTCAGGCTTGTATCCTTCCGAGGTGGTCACTAAAATGAATACCCAGATTGTTGGGGGCAATTAACTTACACGTTGTGAACCGCTTAAGTGCACTGATAAGCAGTATAGAAATCTACTTGCTATTGCTATATTGCTTTCATGTTTTCAAGCTTTCAAGCCAAATGTCACCCATCCTACTTTGGCCATATCATGAGAAGACATGACTCACTAGAAAAGACAATACTGGTAGGGATGGTGAAGGGCAGCAGAAAGAGGGAGAGGCTACATACTAGATGGATAGATACAATAAAAAAGGAGGAGACCATGGCCCTGAGCCTCCAGGACCTAAGCAGAGCAGTGAAAGAGAGGGGCCTTGAAGATGTCTCACTCATGGAGTTACCATGCATCAGAGTTAACTTGAGGACAGTTAACAACAACAACATGTATGAATGTGAAACCTGGAGGGAGAGAAAACTGACAGAAAGACAATCAAGTCATTTGAGATATGTTGCTGGAGGAGAGTTCGGCAGATATGAAAAAGTTGCATGTGTGTGTGTGTGTGCGCGCACACACACACACACACACACACACGGTTGTATTGCAAATCAAACCTGAACTCACGCTGGATGCCAATATGACTGAATTGAAACTGTTGTATTTTGACCATATCATAAGAAGACATGACAACAATACTAGAAAAGGTGTCGGGGAGTAGAAAGAGAGGAAGACTGCATGCTAGATGGATGGGATCAATCAGGGAGGTCATTGACCTGGATTTGCAGGACCTAAGCAGAGCAGTGAAGGATAGGGGGTCTTGGAGATGTCTCATCCACAGGGTTGTCATGAGTCCAGGACCACTTGGGGGCAGTTAACAACATAAAAGAACAGATTATCCTTACACGAGGGATTAAAAGGGAAAGGTAGTCCCTTGACATGAATGTCTAGTCGTAACTGACTGTAGGGGGCGGTGCTCATCTCCATTTCTAAGCTGAGGAGCCAGTATTGTCCAAGGACTACATGACTGCACTGAATGCTGTTACCTTCCCACCAAAGTGGTACCTATTCATCTATTTGCATTTGCATGCTTTCAAACTGCTATGTTGGCAGAAGGTGGGACTAGTGATGGGAGCTCACCCCGTCATGCAGCACCCAGGCCTGGACCTGCCAACCTTCTGATCTTCCCATAATCAGAATTGGCATTTTAACCACTAAGCCACCACATCCCACATGAGGGGATTAAAAGACTATCATGCAGCACCTTGGCCTCGAACATTGCTGTTGTTGTTAACTGCCTTTGTGTCTTGACCATGGTGACCCTTTGGATGAGCATCTCCAGGCCCCCCTGTCCTCTACTGCATTGCCCAGCTCCTGCAAACTCATATTTGTGGTCTCTTTAATTAAGTCCATCCATCTAGCATGTGGCCTTTCTCTCTTTCTACTTCTCTCCACCTTTCCTAACATTATTGCCTTTTCCAACGATTCATTCCTTCTCATGATGTGTTCAAAGTATGACAGTCTAAGTCTTGTCATCTTGACTTCTGGGAATATTTCCGGCTTGATCTGCTCTAGGACTCATTTGTTTGTCCTTTTGGCTGTCCATGGAATCCTCAACACACTTCTTCAGCACCACAGTTTGAATGAGCTGATATTCCTCCTGTCTTCTTTCCTGACTGTCCAGCTCTCACATCCATACATGGTAATAGGGAACACAGTGGCCTGTATGATTCTGACTTTTGTGCTGGGTTGTATGTCTTTGCATTTTAGGATCTTTTCTAGTTCTTTCGTAGCCACCCTCCCCATTCTTTATCTTCTGATTTCCTGGCTGCAGCCCCCATTCCAATCATTGTTTGATCCCAAATATGAGAACTCTTTTGCTATTTCTATTTTCTCATTGTCTAGTTTGAATGTGTGTAGGTTCCCTTTGGTCATTATTTGTGTTTTCTTTATGTTCAACAGTAAACCTGCCTTTGTACTTTCTTCTTTGATCTTCCTTAGTAGTTGTGAGGTTCTCTGCTAGTATTATGGTGTTGTCAGCATATCTTAGATTGTCAACATCCCTTCCTCCTATTTTTACTCCTCCTGCTTTTCTTATAATATGTTCTGCAGACAAGTTGCATAGACAGGGTGAAAGGATAGAGCCTTGCCTGACCCCTTTGCCAATTGGGAACCATTCTGTTCCTCCTTGTTCTGTTCTGACAGTAGCCACTGGTCCTGAGTACAGATTCTTCATCAGGACTATCAGATGTGTTGGCACTCCCATATCGTTAAGGGCGTTCCATAGTCTTTCATGATCTATGCAGTCAAAGGCTTTGCTGTAGACTATAAAACACATGCCGATTTTCTTGCTGTTACGCTCCATTAGCCATCGTATATTTGCAGTGTGATCCCTGGGGCCTATTCCTTTCCTGAACCCTGCTTGGACCTCTGGGATTTCTCTCTCATGTATTGTTGGAGTCTATGTTGCAAAATTTTGAGCATGATTTTGCTTGCGTGGGAGATCAGTGCTATATTTCTATAGTTGCTGCAGTCTCTTGTGTCTCCCATTTTGTGGATGGGGATGTATATTGATCGCTTCCAATCTGTTGGTCATCATTTTGTTTTCCATATCTGTTGGCATATATTGGTTAGCACTAGAGCTGACTCTGTCAGTGTGGATTGCAACAGTTCTGCTGGGATATCTATTCCTGGAATCTTGTTTTTTGCCATTTCCTTTATTGTAGTTTCTACCCCAGTTTTTAGAATTTGGGGTTCATCTTCATATGGCTCTTTGTTCCATGTGCCCTTCATGTTGTCATCTCTTTTATATAACTCTCCTGTGTATTGCATCTGTTGTCTTTTTATTCCTTCCTGGTCTTGGATTATGTTATTTTTATTAGAGTGTGCAGTTCCTTGGTTTGAACTTTCCCTTGATTTCTCGAATCTTGTGGAATAGGTCTCTTGTTCTTCCCTTTTTGTTGTTGTCTTCTATTTCTCTACATTTGTTGTTATAGTAATTTTTCTTATCTTTGCGCACTAGCTGTTGTACTGTTGCATTCATGGTTCTTAGTTTATTCCTGTCTCCTTTTTGTTTTGCTTCTCTTCTTTCCTTTATTGCTTGTAGCATTTTGTCTGTCAGCCATATTTTCTTTGCTTTCCTTTTCTCTGTTGGACGTGTCTTTATACATTCTTCTTTTATTATGTCCCTGGCTTCAGCTATTCTGGTTCATGATCTACTTCGTACTGCTAATCTGTTCCTTATATTGTCAATGAATTCCGTGGAAATGTTGATTAAATCGTATTTTGGTATGGTGACTGGTTTTGTTCTCTTCTTGAGTTTTACTTGTATTGTTCAACTGTGTAGTCCATGATCTGGTCCAGTCTTGGCCACCAACATGGAGCTTCGCCATCTTTTACTTCCAGTTATGTAATCTATTTGGTTTTTGTATTGGCCATCCGGTGATGTCCATGTGTAATACCTTTTCTCTGGTTGTATGAAAAATGTGTTTGTGATGAATAGATTGTTGGCTTCACAAACATCTATCAGATGTTCACCTGCTTCATAACTTTTGCCTAATCCAAATCTGCCTACTGTTTTTGATTCTTCTTTACTTCCAGCTAATCTCCAATGATCAGCTTGACATCCTGTGTTGGTTTGTTGTCAATTTCTTCCTGTACTCCTTTGTATAATCTATCAATTTCTTCTTGTTCTGCCTCAGTGGTTGATGCATATACTTGAATTATGGTGATATTCATAGGTTTCCTGTGGAGCCTTATTGAGATGATTCAGTTTGATTTTGCATTGTATTCTCTGACTGCTTTTGCAACATCTTTTCTTATTAAGAAAGCCACCCCATTTCTTCATGTCTTTTCATTCCCTGCGTAGAACACTGTGTGGTTGTCTAATTCAAAGTGGCCCATTTCTGTCCATTTTAACTCACTGACCTCTAGTACTGCTATGTTCATGCATTGCATTTCCATTTTCACTATGTCTAGCTTCCCTTGCCTCATGCTTCTCACATCCCATGTCCCTATTTTATCCCTGATGGAGTTTGTCTTTCTGAGAGTGCTTACTCTTTGCTTCATCATTTATGACTGCCCTTAGCTGTTCTTGCAAGTGTATTTTCTTTTAGTATTTATCTCTCTGTTAGTTCTCTTGTTCTGCCTGTGTGACTCTTTTGATGTCTCTCATAGGGTTTTCTAAGTGGGAGGTTACACAAGGAGGACCACCTACACCTCCCTTTGTGCAGTGCTAGGAAGTGTTAGCTATGATGTCGCTGCTATTCTTCACTTTAGAGATGCCCACCACCACTACTGCTGCTGCTCAGTAGTTGTTTTCCTATGTCATTCTCCCACTCCCCATTATTGTTGAATTGATAATTTCCCTACCCTTCTCCTTCCCCCCCCCCCCCCCCCCCCCCCCCCCCCCCCCCCCACATGTCCTGCTTTAGATTAGTCTCTCATCTGTCTTCTGGCTCAGAAAGGCCATGCTGCACTATTTTAGTTCTTCATTGCCTTCACTGCTGGGCAATCTGATTGTGTTGAACCATGTGCTTGTAACTGATGACATCTTGATGCTATATCTCAGGAAATGGTTCCTGTAAATAAATTCATGCTTCCCACAATCCAGAAAAATGGATTTAAAAGAGGAAGAAGCTGGCAGTGGAATATCCCCCAAAGGCTAAAAATGTGCAGCAGATTTTGTTTGCTTGTTTGGTGACGTATCCAACTTGGTTGAATGTACTAATTTTGAGGCACATATGAAATGTAGAAAGTAGATTTTTCAGAATCACAAACTGAGCCCCACATAATGAATGGTCAAAGAAGAAGGATGTTGACACGCTGGAGCATGTCCAGAGGAGGGCAACCAAAATGGTGAAAAGTCTGGAAACATATTTTCTGACCATTTTCCAAATATTGAATCATAGAATCATAGAATCATGGAGGTGGAAGAGACCACAAGGGCCCTGATCCAGTCCAACCCCATTCTGCCATTCAGGAAATCCAGATCAAAGCATCCCCGACAGATGGCCATCCAGCCTCTGCTTAAAGACCTCCAAGGAGGGAGAATCCACTACACTCCGAGGAAGGAGTTTGTTCCACTGTCGAACAGCCCTTACTGTCAGGAAGTTCTTCCTAATGTTGAGCTGGAATCTCTTTTCCTGGAGCTTGCATCCATTGCTCCTGGTCCTAGTCTCTGGAGCAGCAGAAAACAAGCTTGCTCCCTCCTCAATATGACATCCTTTCAAATATTTAAACAGGGCTATCATATCACCTCTTAACCTTCTCTTCTCCAGGCTAAACATCCCCAGCTCACTGAGTCGTTCCTCATAGGGCAAGGTTTCCAGACCTTTCACCATTTTAGTCGCCCTCCTTTGAACACGCTCCAGTTTCTCAATGTCCTTTTTGAATTGTGGTGCCCAGAACTGGACACAGTATTCCAGGTGGGGCCTGACCAGAGCACAATACAATGGAACAATTACTTCTCTTGATCTAGACACTATACTTTTATTGATGCAGCCTAAAATTGCATTGGCCTTTTTAGCTGCTGCATCGCACTGTTGACTCATGTTCAACTTATCGTCTACTTGGACTCCTAGATCCCTTTCATATGTACTTTCATTCAGCCATGTGTCTCCCATCCTATATCTGTGCATTTCATTTTTCCGCCCTAAGTGCAGTATCTTACATTTCTCCCTGTTGAATTTCATTTTGTTAGCTTTGGCCCAGCTTTCTAGTCTATTCAGATCATTTTGAATCTTGATCCTGTCCTCTGGGGTATTAGCTATTCCTCCTAATTTGGTGTCATCTGCAAATTTGATAAGTATGCTCCCAATTCTGTCATCCAGGTCATTGATAAAGATGTTGAATAGCACTGGGCCCAGGACAGAGCCCTGTGGGACCCCACTGGTCACTTCTCTCCAGGCTGAAAAAGAGCCATTGTTGAGCACCCTTTGGGTTCGGCCGGTCAACCAATTACAGATCCATTTAACAGTTACTTTGTCTAGCCCACATATTGCCTGATATTCTTTCCATCCCAATGTAGGTTCAGCAGTTGCTCCCAGGGCTGGCACGTTTTACTGCTTGCTGGCAGGTAAACGTCTGAGATGCCAAATATAGCAAACACCTTATGGCATGGAGAGTGGCAGCAGAAAGCACCATGGTCGAGCATGAATCATTTATGACAGCTGGATCGGGCCCTTGCATTCTTTGCTCATGTAATATGCAGGAGCCAGAGACCTTCTGCTTGTCACTCCATTGACAGGCAGGATTTCAGGCCAGTTCTTTGAGTGCCTGCCATTGGGGCTAATGGGTTCCCAAATGCTACTGCTTTCTAAAGAAGAAATTAACATCTGAAAGCAGTGCTTTTCCGTTTTTGCTTTTTCTCTTGTAGCTTGCATGTTTTTTTCTCCACCAACGTATCATGGCCCCAGCTGTTTTGCATATTTATATTTACCTAGTTAGCAAAAGAGATTGTGAATGCATGTGAAGGAATGAAGCCAGAGTTCTTCTTGGATGTTTAGGTATTTAGAACTCTGGGCTGCTTAGCTTTGATGCATTATGGGGTGGAATACAAACTTTGGGGACACTGGCCACCCAAAGCCTTCATTTTTTTTTTACCTTTAAAGCCCTACACAACATGGGTCCAGACTATCTGAATGACCCTATTTGCCTATACAAGCCAATAAGGTAGGCCCTTCACATTCACTAGGGTTAGGGGTGAAAGTAAAAAAAACGCAAATTAAAAAACACATTTTCTTGAGAGTACACCTCTCTAGGAATCTCTAGGTCCTCCAGCAGAAGTCTGTGGTCAGCATCTGCTGGACGTTACCAAAGAAGTGTTCTGGAAGGTCACCATAAAATTGTGCTGGGGGACCTACAAATGCCTGGAGAAGAGTTCTCTCTAGGAATCTCTAGGTCCTCCAGCATGACCTCTAGTGAATATTGACCATGAGGTCTCACTGGAGAACCTAGAGATTCCTAGAGCAAACCTATTAATCACACCCATGAATACTCAAATCCACAAAAATGAAACCTACACATGTGGAGGGCCAACTGTATAAGCTTTAACATCTACAAGGAAAGGATCCTTCATGTCTGCTTACATGCACTGGAACTCCTTTCCATGGGAGATCTGATTGGCTCCCTCACTGCCTGGTCAAGGTCTTTTTCTTTACTCAGATAGGCCTTTGCGATTTAAATTACATACCAGTAATGTATGAGAAAGAGCTGATGTGGTGTAGTGATTTCAGTGGTAGAACAAGATTCCAGGAGACAAGGGCTGAAATCCCTGCCTAATCATGGAAACCCACTGAGCAAGTAAGTATGTAAAGGGCTCTTGTAGTCCCTTTGAGAGTAATTGAAAGAAAGAACCTGATAGCATGAGCTTCTGTGGGCTTGAGTATACTTTCTCAGAGACATGCCACACTCTCTCAGCCTCAGAGGAAGACCATGACAAACTTCCTCTGAACTAGAAAACTCTTTGACAGAGCCAGTGTGGTGCAATGGTTTAAGTGCTGGACTTGGTCTGAATCCTCATTCAGCCACAGAAATCCTCTGGGTGGCCTTGGGCATGTCACACTCTTTCTTGGTCCCATTGTGCTTCAGGACACTGGTTAGGGAGTTCTGATGTGTGTTGGTGGAACTTAATGCCCATTTGGGGACTCTTGGTGGTGTCCCATTATGCGTCTTTGTAACTGACTAACAGGGTTCTTTGGTGCCTCTGCTATGCAGCTAAGTATATATAAAGTTATGTAATATCGATCAAAATAGAGGAGTCTGGTCAAGGTCTGCAAAGTCATTCATTTTGGAAATGTACCTGCAAGAGACACAATGGCGACTGGGATGCTCTCTTGTGGGTTTGGTTACATTATCAGGGTGCATCTATACTATAGAAATGATGCAGTTTGAGACAATTTAAGTGCTGTAACTCCATCCTATGGGATGCTGGGCTTTGTATTTTTATAAGGTCTTTAGGCTTCACTGTCCAAGAGTGTTGGTGCCTCACCAAACTATGAATACTACAGGATTCCATCAGATGGTGTCATGGAAGTTAAAGTGGTGTCAAACTGCATCTTTTCTACTGTCTAGATGCACCCTCAGAATGTTATCTGACATGCCTTTCTGTCCCTTGAAATTGCTTCAACCAAAATATCCCTAATATTCTAGTTCTGCTGCTACTGCTGCTGCTGTTATTGGCTGAGATCCTACATTATGGTCTATGTTTTGTAATGTTACCAATTTGTAGTAGCTACGTTGCAGAAAAGCAACAAAACCCTGTTAGTGAATTGTAAAGATATGTATATGGACACTGGCAGGAGTGCTCTAATGCACACTGAACATTTATAATGTGTATTGGGCACTCCTGTCACACATTGGGCACTCCTCATGAGCATTGGGTACTTCTGATGTGCACTGTCCATGTGTGCTGCACACTGACTACTCCGCATGAGCACTGGACACTTCCAATATGAATTTGAAGCTCCTGTTCTGCTCTTGCACTTTCCAGTTGGCATCCTGATGTGGTTTGGGAAATGTTCTTCCTGTTGTTAACATGGCCTCTCTTAAGCCTTTAATGGTCCAGATGGGCCTAACAACAAGATGAAAATTTCCCTGCACCTTTTAGGGGGGGCTGGGACATGTGGGGGAGTCAAATCATTTTTTTAATGGAGTTGGGCCTTTCCAGTTCCAATGGGAAGGCTAATGCAGCACCCAGAAGAACCCCTGGCCCTGACAGATGTGAGTTTTTTCTCCTTTCAGTCCTAACCTCCCATGAAGGTATTGCTGCTGAAAATCCTGGAAGGTCTCATTAAAGGAGGAAGATAATGATGGGGGGAATGAGTTCTGGGCAACAATCTTCTGGCGTTCCTGCTCAGTTGCTCCCAAGCGCTGGTCTTTGTGAGCTCTTCTTTGCCTGGGCCAGAAGGAGGTCATAAAGGGCCTGATGTGAAAATACAGATCTCTTAAAAACGTTAATAACTCAAGTCACAGAGTGAGCATTTATCTCTTCTCTGCAACACCAGAGGAAAACGCCCAGCCTTTTAGCAAACACGAGGAAATTATGCTCGTGTTGAACCACTTTCTCCAACAAAGACTGCATTAACCTCTGGAAAAGGCCTAATTCTAAAGTACATTGTAAACTTTTCAATTTCGCTTCCAGACATCCTTTAGAGGATTTGTTGTTGCCCTTTCAAAAAGGGTCTCTTCTAACCAACTGCACTGCCTTCCTTTCCCACTAAATCAGTTACTTTTATTGAAGCACTCAGGGCAATGGGAAAGGCTTCAAGAAAAAGCTTCGGAAGTTACTTCAAAGACAAATGGACATAATGACATCCTGAGCCATCCTGAGTCCAAACTAGAATATTAGAGTTAGAAGGGACCACAAAAGCCATCTAGTTCAACCCTCTGCCATGCAGGAATACAGAAATAAAGCACCTCTGAAAGATGCTCATCTGGCATGTATTTAAAAACCTCCAAAGAAAGAAAGTCCATCGTCCTTTGAGGCAATCTTTTCCACTGACAAACAGCTCTTACAATAAAAAGGTTGTCAGAATCCTCTATCCCAGTCTTCGTTACATAATTTTATGGCTATTTAGCTATGTAGCAGAGGCTCCATGGAGATTGTTGCGCTACACTCTTAAAGCATTGCTGTTCCACTTTAACTGCTCTGACTGCCTCCTGTTGCATTTTGGCATTTGTAGTTCAGTGAGGCCTAAGAGATCTCTGGCTCTAAATGCCCCTTCCTAAACTGCAAATCCCAGATGCAATAGGAGGCAGCCAGAGCAGTTAGTGAAATAGCAATGCTTTAAGAGTGTAGTGCGATAAACTCCTAAGAAACCCAGTTAGTGAATTGCAAAGATGTATAATGGGATGGTAGCAAAAGTGTCATGATGCATATCAATGAGTACTTATGCAGCACAGTCAGTGTTCTAATGTGCATTGGTCCCACTGTGTATCAATCCTGTTTTGCTTTGGGCCTGTTGTACATCGTCCCTATTGTGCATTGGCCTCATTATGTATCTGTCCCTTTGATAGCTCCCCGACATAGTAAAGTAGTAGCAGCCCTTTATTTGATAAGATGTTTGAATCCAATGGCTCATGTTCTAACCTGTGGAGCAGCAGAAAACTAGATGGCTGCATAGTCTACATGTAGTCATGATTTTACAGACTAACATGGCTATATCTTTGAATTCTACCATCTCCTATATGACATCCCATCAGATATTAATAGATACCAGTCACATCCCCTCTCAGTCTTCTGTTCACCAAGTTAAACATCCCTGTCCCCCTCAGTTGTTCCTCATAAGGCTTGGTTTCCAGATCTTTGATCTACTTAGTCACTCTTTTCTGCACCTTGTCAGAATCCTTCTCAAATCATGGTGCCCAGAACTGGACACAGGATTGTTCCAGGAAAGGCCTGACTAAAGCAGAATATAGTGGCCCTATGACTTCCCTTGATCTAGACACTCTATTCTTATTGATGTGGCCTAAAATTGCATTGGCTTTTTAATTTATTCTTTGTTATTCTCTGCATCAGGCTGTTGACTTATGTTTAGGTTGTGGTCTACTAAGACTCCTTGTTCCTTTTCACTTGTATTGCTTTCCAGTCATGTGTCACCCATACTATATTTGTGGATTTCATTTTTACTACCTAGATGTAGTAGCTCACATTTCTCCCTCTTGAAATTCGTCTTGTTACTTTTGTCCCAGCTTTCTAATCTGTGAAGGTCATTTTGAATTCTGATCCTTTCTTCTCAGGTATTAGCTACCCCTCTTAATTTGGTGTCAACTCCAAATTTGATAAGCATGCCTTCTACTCCATTATCCAAGTCATTGATAAAAATATTGAATAGCAAACTGGGCTCAGGGCAGAGCCCTGTGGGACCCCACTGGTCACTTCTCTCCAGGATGAAGAGGAGCCATTGCTGAGCACCCTTTGGGTTCAGCTGGGCCGCCAAACCTACACATTTTCCAGAACTGTGATCTGCGGCACCTGGAAACTATTTTGAGTAATGGTTAAAGAGAGCAATGTATTACTTTTCCACAAATGCATCTTTCCAAGCTCTGGGCTAGACCTCACAATTCTATTATCCTTCCACCAACATGCTTGAGTCTTCATCCTATAATCAGCAATATCTGGATGGTTAATGAAGGACACAGCAAAACACAGCTCAGAAGAGTAAGGGAAGGGAAGAGAAGGGGGGAATCAACTCCAGAAAACCTCTAAAACCAAGTGTGTGCACACATACACCAGAGGAAAAGTGAACAGAGAGGACTCAAGTAATTAGGCCACAAGCATTACATTAAGGCAGAGAAAACAACAACACATCCCATGTGTTGAATGACCATAATGTGGAACTAAATTCAGAACTGAGTAACAAATGAACATACATGCAACCAGATTCATAATGGTTTGGGCAATCAAATGGGCAGCTGAATCCACAAATGGGCAGCTGAAAATGCAAGCAAATCACAACAGAATGGCAACCAATACAGAACCAAATCGACAACTGAATAACCAACCTATGCACAATGAAATCTATAGCTGGCTGTGCAGTGGAATATACAGTCGGCCCTTCTTATACATGGATTTTTTTATACACGGATTCAAGCATCCATGGTTTGAAAATGTTCAAAAAAAGTATACATTTCAAATATCAAACCTTGATTTTCCGTTTTTTATAAGGGACACCATTTTGCTATGCCATTATATTTAATGGGACTTGAGGATACACAGATTTTGTTATCCACGGGGGATCTTGGAACTAAACCCCAGCAGATAACAAGGGTTCACTGTACAACCAAATGTTCAACAGGATGGACTTAAATAAGCGGCCAAATGTATAAGTGAATGGGTAATGGAACAGGGAGCTGTATGCAGAACTGATTATTCCACCAAATCACAACTGAATTGGCCACTAGAAATGCAGCCCAATGCAGGTCTGGACAAGCAATTAAATATGCGGCCAATGCACAACTAAATGTGCAGTCAAATGCACAAATTAATAGGCAACTGAAAATGCAATGAAATATACAAGCAAATGCACAACCAACTTTTAGGCAACCAAAGATGCAACCAAATGGATAACCAAATTTTCAAGAGGGACAAACAGATGCTCTTCAGCTGAGCTTTGCAACAGCACAAGTGCAACTTCACTCTGCAACCTTGAATTGAATTCAGACATTGCACATCAGAAAAAAGTGAAGAAGTGTTTCAGTAGGGGAACCTACGCATGTGTAAGACATCAACAGGAGCCAGCATGGTGTAGTGGTTTGAGCATTGGACTACAGTTCTGAAGACCAGGGTTTGATTCCCAGCTCAGCCATGAAACCCACTGGGTGGCCTTGGGCAAGTCACATGCTCTCAGCCTCAGGGGAAGACAATGGTAAACCTCTGTGAACAAATCTTGCCAAGAAACCCCCATGATAGGTTCACCTTAGAGTTGCCATAAATCAGAAATGACTTGAAAGTGCACAACAACAGCAACAGACATCAACATTCTGGGTAATGCCCTGGTTCCTCTTTCCCTCCCTTCACAACACATTTGCATCACACAGTACAGGCTGTGTATAGCAGAGGGGAGAGAATCGCACACTGCTTCCCCAAAGGAGAGAGATCAT
>NC_056522.1:379691690-379703397 GCF_019175285.1 Sceloporus undulatus
AGAGGAGGAGCTCCTCCTCTTGAGGCTGGCTGGCCAATGGGGGCAGGCTGGAGCTCCAACAGCCCGCCCCCTGCCAGCAGCCATTGGCCAGCCAGCCCCAGGAGGAGAAACTCCTCCTATTTAGCCCTCCACACGGCCCTGCAGGCGCGCGCAGGGCTATAGGAAGCCGCTGGTGGGCGGGCAGTGGCGGCGCACTGTCTGTGGCCCGCCCTCCTCGCCACCGCCTCTGCAATACCGCCTATGGCAATTGGCGGCAGGACCGGGCTGGGGCCGGTCCTGCTGCCTCCGTGGGCTGGATTAGGCCCGCGGGCCGGGGGTTGCCGACCCCTGGAGTAGATCCACCCTAGAACATGAACCAATGGAGTCAAATTAAAAGAAACATTTGGGCAAATTACAAGAAACGTTAGGAAGAACTCCTTTGTTCAGTTCTGGACATCACAATTTAAGAAAGTTAGAAAGTATCCAGAGCAAGACAGCCATTCCTGTGAGGAATGGTGGGTATGTTTAACCTCAAGAAGAGAAAGTTGAGAGGTGATAGGATAGCCCTCTTTAAGTATTTGAAGGGGTAGCATATTGAGGATGGAGGAAGCTTGTTTTCTGCTGCTCCAGAGATGCATCCAGCAATGGATGGAAGCTACAGGAAAAGAGATTTCATCTCAATATTAGGAAGAACTTATTGATGGTAAGAGCTATTTACAAAAACAGCTTATAAAGATTAAAACACAGACAGAGAAGGTCCACATCAGTAAAAACACAGCAAAAGTGAAAATACCTCTAATAATATAAAGAAACTATTGGCAGAGGCTATTCTATTTTCTGCAATTATCCGAGAAGACAAACCTGGAGAAACTTCTATTTCTTTGATTGTTGTATTTTCAGCAATTGTTCAGTTTAAGAATTGATAAGGAGACTGGGGACACTTACCAGAATGAACAAACTGATCAATGCAGCCACTTATCCATAACTCAAAACCTTGTGGCTGAGGTACTGGCATTTAACCCTGTGAAACCAGGGCTCTCTCCAGGAGTGATCTGGAGGGGAAAAGGACAAATTGAGAAAGAGGAGCCCAAGGGTTGGAACTGGAGTGGCAACCCAGAGAGAGGATCCCTCACAAGACTTTATTTGATATCTGTAAGACTGTATCTGTGCTGCAGAATTATAACAGTTTGACACCACTTTAGCTGTAATGGCTTAATGTTATGGAACTTCTGGGATTTGTAATTTGTTGTGGCACCAGAGCTCTCTGACAGAGAGGCTAAATATCTCACAAAACTACAAGTCCCAGACTTCCATAGCATTGATCCATTGTGGTTAGTGGTATCAAACTGCATTATTTCTTTTGTGCAGGTGCAGCCTTAGAAATGCCGGCTGTCTAATAAATCTGCCAGTCCTTCCTCCCACTGGGGCATTCATTGCCTCCCTATCCTAAAAGGACCAGCTTCCTTTGGCATGACGCCCACTCAGCAGACCTCAGATCAGGCCTGTGTAAGCAGAGGTCTCCTTCAAGTATCTCTGGCAGAGCTCCCCTCTGTGTCTCCACTGTTCTATAGGGGAATTAATTCTGCCCCCTTTTCTTTTGTTGATGGCCCTTCCAAAGCAAGGGAGCTGCTGCAGAAGCTGGAACTGTCTTATGTTTGTATGAAGATCCTTAACCTTTGAACATCAGGGATAAAGCAAAATGACTACTAGGTGACATCTCATCAGAAAGATGGCATTTCTCCACAGCCCAGCTCCCAGATCTCCAAGGGATTTATGGGGTCGCTGCTAAGTGCAAGTACTGAATGGGCAGGAAATAGATTTAAATGCTGAAATCATTCCCCCCCTGTTTCCAAAGTGCCACCTCAAAAACTGGGGGGGGGGGGGGAGGAGAAGGGGAAGGCATTATTGGCAGGAGAATATACTATGCTTTTCTTTTTGCCTGGGAGGCTGGCGCAAAAACCCACAAGAAACCAAATTGGATGAAAGGCCACAACTTTATTAGCAACAGCAAACCAGAACAGAAGGGTTGGCACAAAGCATAAGGTCAGGATCTGAAGCATCGAATAACCCCACGGTTAATCGATAAGCAGCATGCCTGGTGACCGCCAGGCATTGGGATGACCTAGGGGCTAAGGAACGCCAACTAGCCACCATCACACCAGGCACTCTCTTGTTCTCAAAGCCCCTAGTCACCGGGTGGCTTAACCATGTTGTGGCCCCCGCAATGGCCACAACGCATGCCCAGCTCACCCCCGGGTCCCTATTGACTCCCAAACCAGTGCTCCATAGCCCTGGTAACCAAACTAACCAGATCCTGGCCTATTCTGCCACTCCAAGTTGTGACAAAACCCCCAGCACCCAAGCGGAGGGTGGGTGGGAGAGCCGAGCAGCAAGTGGCTGCAGGGCCCGGCCGCAGGGCCCTTATACTGTATAGGCCAAGGCCCCACCTCCTCACCCTATGGTGAGGCTCCTCCTCTAGGGCAGCCCAACCAATGAGCTGCCCTGGAGGACTGAAGCCTCACCATAGAGGCTTCCTCTGCCTCTACAGAGCAGCGCGGAGGATGGCCCCAACCAGGAAGTTGGGGCCAGGGAGCTGCACCACTCCCGGCAGCAAAGAGGCCAGCCTGTGCAGTCAGGCAGCCGGGTTATAATGGGGCAGGTCCTCAAACAGTTTGTTGCTTGCTCCTTATTAAATGTCTTAATTTATGGCTAGACTGAACCAGAGGGAAGGAGTTGTGTCCAGCTATTCAAAGGGACATAGTCCATTGCTGATCTGATAGAAGTAATTAGGACTTTGGTCCCCTGTTATGGTGAAGTTCGTTTTCCAGAAGGGGATGGACTGTCTCTCACCAGCAGAGAGCATTCAGTATGTGCAGGGCAAGGGCAGTTTCTAGGATTCCTGCAACATATTGTTTTTGTTTTCTGCTGTCAAATTATGGTGACTCTGAATGAGAGATCTCCATGAGACCAGGGCTTACTCTACATGTAAGCATATTATGCAAATTGCTGCAGATCTTTGCACATTCACATATACATTGAATTGCCATCACTCTTCCTCTAAAAACTTGCATCTGTTCTTCCTCCCTCTGCTGAAAATGCGCAGCCATTCACATCCATGCAGAGCAAGTGGATGGGCCCATGCGCACCCTGGCACATTCGCAGATACTCAGATAAAAACTCTGCAATCTTTTTCCGCAGAGTTTCTGCAGAGTTCCCCCTCCACAAAAAGCCCAAACTACTCTGGATCACTTATGGTGGGATCATAGAATCCTAGAGTTGGAAGAGAGCTCAAGGGCCATCTTGAAAACTCAGGGGAATTGGCTT
Organism: Sceloporus undulatus; assembly: GCF_019175285.1. NCBI lineage: Eukaryota > Metazoa > Chordata > Lepidosauria > Squamata > Phrynosomatidae > Sceloporus > Sceloporus undulatus. The sequence goes on from NC_056522.1 coordinate 379,694,994, forward strand.
CTTTGATTGAATCCATCCACTAGCAGTGTGATCACCCTCTTTTCATGCCATCCATACCCCATGATATGTCCAAAGTATGACAGCCTCAGTTTAGTCATCTTTGGATTTAGTGAGAGTTCGGGCCTGATTTGCTCTAAGATCCATGTATATGAATAAATAAATAAATGGACACATTCAGTGGAAAAATCTCTCAATCCTCCCCCCCCCCTGCAATTCTCACTTATGAGAATGAAAAGAGTGTATATTCTCAGCCTTAGTATCTGCGCTGGGAACTAAGTAATTAAAATCAATTATATTAGAAATTTTCTAATGAGAAAGGGCAACTTAATTAAATTTATTTTTAACTTAATTGATTAAGTTGGACTTTCAGCATCCATTTAAATCCAAAATGAAGGTATTAATTAATTAAAGATATGACGAGACCGACAAATTTTACATTTCCCAGCTGTTTCTGTTAATAAGTGCAAATAGCTGCAGGAATCCTTGATTATTTTGTTCAGATTAGAGTATCTAATTAATTCCATGGCTAATTCCTTCTGTGAGTTCACCCCCAAATACCCAAAATACAAAGAGGTATGTGATCTGTCCCAGGAAAGTGAATTCCAAAGCTCTTAACCTTGTAACTTTTGCTACGATCACTTGGGGATCAGTAAAAGAAAGAAAGTGGGGATGCAGGAGATGAGATAACAGAGGAAGAAGAAAGGGAAAGCACAAGGATTGGTATGCGTGGGGTGGGTGAGAAATGGGGTTTTCAGGATTTCATGCAGCTCTTTCTTTTTCTTTCCAGCTCGATAGAAGAGCAAAGTAAAAACATGATTCATAGAATCATTGACTGGGCCATCCAGTCCAACCCCATTTTGCAATGGAAACCTACTGGGTGACCTTGGACAAGTCATACTCTCTCAGGGGGGATACAGATGGGCAGAAAGGGGTGGCGACACACCATCCCTTTCTTGAGTGGATCATTGCCTGTGGCAACTGCACATCATGGCAATGATGTGCCATGAAAAAGGAGCTGTGAAACGCAGCTCCTTTTTCTGCCGCTGCACCCTAGAGCAGCACGGTGACATCCCTTGTGCACCATGCTGTTTGGAGGTGGCGCATGAGGCATGCCATCAGCACACACACACTGTGTGAATGCATGTGTGCCAAAATGGCACCTGGACAGCACGGTATGGCTTGGGAGCGTGCAGATGCTCCACTCACCTGCCCTAAAATTGAGCCCAGGCTGGCGCTTTGTGCCAGTCTGTATTGGGCCTCAGTCTTAGAGGAAGCTAATGACAAACTTCCTCTGAATAAATCTTGCTAAGAAAATCCTATGACAGGGAAATCACAGGATAGAGTTTACCTGAACACACAAAACAACATTCTTGTACCTCTGTCATGTCTCATCTGCACAAATGTAATCATACGTTATGCACTAATCTAACCCACCAGGAAGAGATCAACAATAAATCTTTCTCCTTAATGCTAAATCATATGCAGGGACACTTTTCTCACAAGAGAACACAGAATCATAGAATCAAGAGTCCCCAAGAGACCATCAGGACCAGTGCCCTGTTCAGTGCTGGATCTCCAGTAGCTGTCCAGCCCCTTTGGAAGATCTTTGGAGAAGGAAAGTCCATCACCTCTGGTTCCTTTGCTGAACTGCTCTCACTGTCAAGAAGTTTCTTCTCATATTGAGCGAAAATCTGCTCTCTGGTAACTTCAAACCATTGGACCTGGTCTTACCTTCTGGGACAGCAGAGAACAAACTTCCCCCTCCTCTTCTTGGAAGGCTTTGAGATGTCAGCCCTCACTTTTCTCTTCACCAAGCTGAACATGCCCAGCTCCTTCAACCTTTCCTCCTCTATCTTGCTCTCCATACCTCTGATCATCCCAATTGCCCTCCTCTGAACCCACTCCAACTTTTTTGATTTGTTGTCATAAGCCTTTGATGCAAATTATTAACCCATCAACCAGCAATTTGACTTCAGTGCAATACTTATTCCACCCCCCCCCCATCTTTCTAATATAAATATATTGGAATTAGTTTTTTTTAAAGCTTAAGAATGATTAATTCAAGAGTGGACACATCATTTCCCTCCAGCTGTATATATCCCCTGGGGCTGTTTTTGTGGCATCCAGAGGCCCCCAAATAAATTGTCCTCAAAGGTTCTCTAGGATTTATGTGGCATTATTGTCCCCTTAGACCCAGGAGAGGCCTTTCTTTTAAAAAAGAAGTGACTAGGATGTGACTTCCCAGTCATTTTCTGTTGCTAAAGCCAAAAGGGCCCTGGGCTGCCAGAAAATGTGGCGCAAAGGGGATGTGAGGGCCCTAAAGAAGTGGGAGCACATTTTCTCCCCATGCTTAGGAGTAAAAACACTGGATTTTTGGGTGGTGCATCTGGGAGGGGGCTGAAGCCCTCTAAGGTCTCTTTGGGGCTGAGACGTCTCCCTAGACTTCAACAGTCACCCACCCATGGCTTAACTAAATGCATTAACCCTTCTTGACTAACATTCTTTTTTGTACCCGGTACTGTACACACCCAGTCCCTCTTGTTCGATATTAATATTTAAAATCCTAATGGCCAGCATAATTTTTTTTAAAAAAGGAGGAGGGAAATCAAGTTTCTCTGGAGCCTTTTCAATTTTTTAGTAACTTGGGGGAAATCAAGACAAAATGAAATGCAACTGAACAGAGAAGCAGCTCAGCAAAACTCCATCCAGCAGTGGAAGGATGGAACTTGTTTTGCACAGTCAAAACTTCCAAACCATAATGAATACTTCAGAGTCTGGGAGTCTTTCCTCATTTGGGAGTGGGATGGTGGTGGGAATGAAACTTCATAGCCTGGAGATATAATAACATTTCAGGAGAAGAGAGAGAATAATTAGAAATAAACTGTGCATAATTCTAATACTATTTGCATAAGAATTGACATCTTATCCATGCCTTCAGACCATTTCCCCTGAAGGATGCTGGGAGGTACAGAGGAGCAAATGATCCCAGAAGAGAAGGCCTGGAGATAGACATTCTGCCCTGGCTCAGGGGTGAACTTCCCCCCCCAACTTTCTCCAAAGACAACATGCATAGACTCCCTTCCTAATTTTGATATGGAGACATATTTGGAGGGAGGATGGATTTCTACAATTATGCGGGTTCCCATAATTTAATTATTATTATTATTAAAGAAAGCCAAGGCAGAAAGCACAATGGCAGGTTTACAGTGGAACATTAAGGAAACAAAAATAGTAGAGTAAAAATAGACCACTGACAATATACATAATTTAAAAGAAATAGTTTTCACATTCTCTCACTTAATCATCAGTCTGAATGGAGACTGCAGTTAAGAAATCAGAAGACGATTAGGAATGGGAAAGAACTGAAGGAACTAGGCAAGATATATCACTGAATACTAAAGTTTGGCTTGTCCATGCCATCGTAGTTCCAATTTCTATGTACGGTTGTGAGAGCTGGATAGAGAAGAAAGCTGATAGGAAGAAAATCAACTCATTTGAGATGTGGTGCTGGAAGTGAGTTCTTCAAATGCCATGGACTGCTAGCAGGATGCATAAATGGGCCTTAGAACAAATCGGCTTTGCACTTTCCCTAGAAGCAAAAATGACTAAACTGAGGTTGCCATATGCTGGCGATATCATGAGAAGAAAGGACTTGCTAGAAAAGTCAATAATGCATGAGAAGGTAGAAGACTTCCATAGATACTGTGGACTACTGAAAAAGACAAGTGTATCTTAGAGCAAATCAGGCCTAAACTCTCATTGGAAGCCAAGATGATGAAGCTGAGGCTGTCATGTTTTGGACATATCATGAGAAGATTATAAATAAACTGTGCACAATTGACTGACTTGAAAAGACAATAATGATTGGAAAGGCAGAAGGCAGCAGGTAAAGGGGAAGACTGCATTTCAGATGGCTAGGCCCCACCATCTGGCTGCCCTGGGTCTGCAAGACCTGAGGACAGGGGGACGTAGAGCTTTCCCATTCATAGGGTTGCCATGAGTAGAACTTGACTTGACAGAAGTTAACAAAAAATTTAAGAGGGAACAAAAAGATAAATTCACTATAGTGGAATTCCTATACTGCATTTACTTCTATTTTGTAGGGCATTACATCCAAATATTGCAAGATAATTGAACAGCTGAAGCAGAAGTCCCTCACTGGCACTTTATTGGAGGCTTGGAACATTTGGAATACGTGTCATGTCTAATATATAATTTATTGTATTGTTGCTAAAAAAAAATACACTTTAGAACTTAAACTGTGGTTGTGTTTGCAATATTCAATTTTAGGTGGCCCCACAGAACCCAGAAAGAGGCACGCTAACAAGAAGGCTGACCTGCTGCTTGGTCTGTTTCCAGCTGCCTTTGTATCCTTAAAATGCCAGGCCAAAGCATCAGCCATTCAGCAGAGCCTACTATATGAACAGACACACACCATTCTTATGTCACCAGACGTCTGTTAATATTTATCCATGATAATGAGGAGGACGTTAGAACCGATGTGTCTGGTGGAAATGGCCATGTTTGTTACCGTGAACATCCCTGAAGGCGAGATCAGCAGCTGAAGACCCCTTGTCAGTTCCAAATTGCCTCCCCTGGCAACATAACCCTTCTTGTGCTCTGGGACAGATGTCCAGTATTTGGCCATGATGCTGAGAAGGACTCTAGGACCCATCTGCCTGGCATAGCACTAAGTATTCCTCATGGCTGCATTTCCCACCGGCAAGTGGATTCTTGCAAGCCCCTCATCATAACAGATAGCAGTTGTTTGCCATTAATCTATTTTAATGAAGTGCCTGACCTTCTTTCTCCCCAGACCGAGGGCTAATTTACCAAATAAATCATGCCGGGTGTCTCAGTTCTGTTTTGCAAATAATCCTAGCATGAGCACTTTATATACTTTGGGGCAGAGGGGAAAGACAAGGAAAGGGATGACCAAGGCAAAACACGTGTGTGTGTGTGTGTGTGTGTGTGTGTGTTCGTAGGTGCCTTCTGTGAGATATTTTGAAATGAATGGATATGGGTGTCCAGTAGCATGACCTGCAAGCATGCTGTATCTCTTCAAGTCGTTTCTGGTTTTCATAGCAAGATTTGTTCAGAGGAGGTTTGCCATTGTCTTCTCCTGAGGCAGAAAGCATGTGGCTTGCTCAAGCTCACCCATTGGTTTCTTGCCCAAATGGGAATTGAGCCCTAGACTTCAGAGGCATACCACACTACACCACACTAGGCCTGGCCTATTACTCCATAATGGTTCAGATACATCTTTCTCATCTCTAGGGAGTGTTGGAGACCTTGGAAGAGAGGAAACATACCAAATGATTAACATGTACTGAATCTACTTCACCTCTGCTCACTTCATCCCTTTCCCACATCAATATCTGGGGCCTCTTCACACTACTCAGCTCTGGCTGCAGAAATAAAGCACTTTGACACCACTTTAACTGTCATGGCTCACTGTTATAGAATTCTGAGATTTGTAGTTTTGTGAGATAGCAAGCCTTCCCTGTCAGAGAGCTCTGGTGCCTCACCAAACTACAGATCCCAGGATTCCATAGCATTGAGCCATGGAAGTTAACAGTGGTGTGAAACTGCTACCTGCATTGTGGCCAAAACTGCATTGATTTCTACACTGTGGCGGCATTCTCAGTGATATGATTTTGTTTTACCTGCCATGCAAAATCTGGTTTTATTTATTATTACTTAGTTAAAATATTTCTGTCTCACCTTAGGTCAGAAGATCTCAGGGCGGCGAACAAGTAAAATCAAATGCAAACAACTCAAAACCATTTAAAACAAGGAAATAATTTAAAGAGACTGAAATCAAATTAAATATGATTAACAAGCTCAATTGGGTTTAGAAGATTAAAACAGCTTTAAAGCACCATGTGCTTTTGCATTTTGTGATAAGTCAGAGAGGCCCAAAGGCGTGAATGAACAGCCACGTTTTTGTGAGTGTTATATGCATTCAGGTTGTTTCCAACCTATGACAACGCTAAGGGGAACCTATCATGGGGTTTTCTTGGGGCCTAAACAAAATCAGGCCTCCAAGCTGAGAAGGTGCTGCTTCTGCTTCCTCACACAAAGCATTGACTTCACTGGTGAGATACAGAGGATGCTTTGCCCCTGCCAGCAGACCTCTCTCTATAGAGGGCATATATAGGGAGATCCTCTAAAACCCAGGGATTTGCAGTTTGGGAAGTGGTACCCAGAGAAGTCCTTTTGTGCCTTCCCAAACTACAAGCCCCAGGTTTCTACAGGATGCAGACATGGCAAGTGAAGTGGAATCATCATAGCACTATAGCTATGTAGTGTGAAGGGGCCCCGGTCTCTGCCTGGTCTGGTCCTCCCTCCCTTCTTTTTCCTAAGTCCATGTTTTGTGTATTTCATTTGATATATGTCCATTTTGTGCACATTTTTTTTAAAAAAAACTCCTCTATATATCACTTTAAACATCTCTGGGCAACTGTAGAGGGTCTGTGAGCAATATTTGGCACATGGCACCCTCTGGGACTGCTAAAATAACCATGGCCCATTTTTGTTTTTAAAGTGAAAAATGAATGAGGTTTTAGCATTATCATTATTAAACAGTTTAGGGGGCATGTCTTGACCCAGAAAAGGCAATGCGTATGGAGCAGCACAGAAAATGAGGCTGCAGAAAGTCTGGAGGAGTCAATGCCTCTTTATCCTCTACCTTCCTGTGCCAGTAATGCCCCCTACCTTTTACCAACTACATTGGACAAACAGGACAGTCTCTACATAAGAACGTTAATGGACATGAATCTGAATTAGAAATGGCAAGACCCATAACCTAGTTGCAGAACATTTCAACCTTCTGGACACACAGTAAATGATTTATAGATTGAAGGCCTTGAACAAAGAAACTACAAAGGAAGTCAAGAAAGAGAAAATAGTGAATTGTATTCACAAATTCCAATCCATTAGAAGAGGTATGAACAAGGACAATGCTTTCATGGCACACTACATGTATTAATACAAGTGACCTCGCTATTGCATATATAACAAAAGGAATCTTTTGAACCGTGAAATGACCACATATTATTCCAGGTGGGGCCTGACTAGAGCAGAAGACAATGGCATTATTACTTCTCTTGATCTAGACACTATACTTTTATTGATGCAGCCTAAAATTGCATTGGCCTTTTTAGTTGCCACATCGCACTGTTCACTCATGTTAACTTGTGGTCTATTGGACTCCAGATCCCTTTCACACGTAGTTTCATTCAGCCATGTGTCTCCCATCCTATATCTGTGCATTTTATTTTTTGCCTAAGTGCAATACCTTACATTTCTCCATGTGAATTTCATTTTCTTAGCTTTGGCCCAGCTTTCTAATCTATTCAGGTCATTTTGGATTTTGATCCTGTCCTCTGGAGTATTAGCTATTCCTCCTAATTTGGTGTCATCTGCAATTTGATAGTTGCTCCCAATTCTGTCATCCAGGTCATTGATAAAGATGTTGAATAGCACTGGGCCCAGGACAGAGCCCTGTGGGACCCCACTGGTCACTTCTCTCCAGGATGAAAAGGAGCCATTGTTGAGCACCCTTTGGGTTCGGCCGGTCAACCAATTACAGATCCATTTAACAGTTCCTTTGTCTAGCCCCATTTTACAAGCTTGTTTGCGAGATGTCATGGGGAACTTTGTCAAAGCCTTACTGAAATCAAGTATACTTATCCACGCCTTCCCTTCACTACCAAGCTGGTCATTTTATCAAAGAAAGAGATTAGGTTTGTCTGGCATGACTTGTTTCTCTGCCAAACCCTGTTGACTTTTTGTGATTATGGCATTGACTTCTAGATGTTCACAGACTCTCTGTTAATGATCTGCTCCAGAATCTTTCCTAGTACTGATGTCAGACTAACTGGACGATAATTGTTGGGATCCTCTTTTTTCCCCTTTTGAAGATGGGGACAACGTTTGCCCTCCTCCAGTCTGCTGGGATCTCTCCTGTTCTCCCGGAGTTCTCAAAGATTTTGCCAATGGCTCCGATATTACATTTGCCAGTTCTTTTAATACCCTTGGATATAGCTCATCTGGTCCTGGAGATTTAAATTCATTTAGGTTAAACAGGTATTCCTGTACTATCTCTTTTACTTATTTGTGCTGAAATTCCCCTATTCTGTCCTCTGCTCCATTATCCTCAGGTTGAGCACCCTTTGCTTTTTCTAGAAGACTGAGGCAAAGAAGGTGTTGAGTAATTCTGCCTTTTTCTCTGTCTTCTGTTAGCATTTTGCCATTTTCCATGCAGTGGCCCTACCGTTTCCTTCTTCTTCCTTTTGCTGCGGACATCCAAAAAAGCCCTTTTTATTTTTCTAATCTCTCTAGCAAGCCTGCATTGGTCAGTCCTGTATGGGAAAGCAATAAATCTGTTTGCAAAAGCCCC
>NC_056522.1:379705031-379707167 GCF_019175285.1 Sceloporus undulatus
AATTCACTTACATTCCCCAGAAGAAAAGGGTGCACGGTTCATAAAGCACAATGGAAAACTGCATGCTTTTAAAAAATAGATAGGCCCTCCATAACCCAAACAAAATTATAAACAATTGGGGGGAGGAGAATGACTTAGTGCAGGCTTTGCAACAAACAATTCAAGGTATCCATGATAATAGCTCGCTCTCTTACATTGTGAAGGACAAGGGCTTGAGGCTGGAAAATGTGGTGTTTGCAGCTCCAAGAATAAAGAGGCTAGGTAGAAACACTAGGAATAGACTCGTGGTTTGATCCATTAGGCCATGGCTTAACCAATAACTTTTTGAGATGATCTGTAATGGATTAAATTGACCAACTTAAAAACGCTGCTCCTCCTCCTCTTTACATTCCTTTCTATTCTTAGTCTGGGATCAAGGAAGCATACAAAATTTAAAACATAGAAAAGGAAGGAGGCAGGGAGAGAATAGGGGAGGAATGTGGCAGCACCTTTAAGACTGCCTGGTGTTTATTTTTGCATGAGCTTTCACAGATATAAACCCACTTCTTAGGATGTAGTACTGAATGGTAATAAATGCTCAGGCATAAAGCTTATTTACACAGTTGTGGGAGTGGAATGGGATGTAATAAGATCCAGAAAGATACAAATGATGTCCCTTGCCCTAAATTTTCAAAGGGCTGTGTAGGGTGATACACAAAGCAAGCTTAGACTCAGAGGCAAAAGAAGTGAATATAGGAAAGAAGAAACATTAACAACCTATGATAAGCAGATGACACAATGCTACTACTAGCAAAAAAACTCCAAAAGACCTGGATCAATTACTGAAGAAGGTCAAAGAGGAAAGTGCCACAGTTGAAAATAATAATAATGACCACTGAAGATCTACAAGAATTCTAGAAAATTAAAATAGTCAAAGAGTTCCCATACCTTGGATCAAATATTGATCCGAAAGGAGACTGCAGTCAAGAAATCAGAAGAAGATTAGAAATGGGAAAGGCAGCTACATATGAAAAAACAGGACAAAATCCTAAAGTGTAAAGATATACAACAGAGCACTAAAGTTAGAATCATTCAAGCATTTGTATTTCCCATCACCATGTATGGATGACAGAGCTGGACAGTGAAGAAACAGGATAGGAAGAAAACTCATTTCAGATGTGATGTTGGAGAAGAGTGTTGAGGATACCATGGGTGGCCAAAAAGACAAACCAATGAAGACAAACCAGCCTGAACTCTCCCTGGAAGCCAAGATGATCAAATTCAGGCTGCCATACTTTGGTCCCACCATGAAAAGGTAGGACTTACTTAAAAATACAATAAGGCTAGGAAAGACAGAGGGCAGTAGAAAGAGAGGAAGGCCACATGCCAGATGGTTGGACTCAATCAGAGAAGCCATGGGCACAAATGTGCAAGACTTAAGCAGAGCAGTGGAGAAGAGGGTAACTTGAAGATATCTCATCCACAGGGTCACCATAAGTTCCGATGGGAGGGCACTTAACAACAACAACAACAACAACAAGGTGATACAGGTCTTTCAGATCATAGAATCATAGAATCGTAGAGTTGGAAGAGACCACAAGGGATATCCAGTCCAACCCCCTGCCATGCAGGAACTCTCAATCAAAGCATCCCCATTGACAAATGGCCATCCAGCCTCTGTTTGAAGACCTCTAAGGAAGGAGACGCCACTGCACTCCGAAGAAGGAGTGTGTTCCACTGTCAAACAGCCCTTACTGTCAGGACGTTTCTCCTAATATTGAGGTAGAATCTCTTTTCCTGCAGTTTGCATCCATTGTTCTGGGTCCTAGTCTCTGTAGCAGCAGAAAACAAGCTTGCTCCCTCCTCAATATGACATCCCTTCAAATATTTAAACAGGGCTATCATATCACCTCTTAAACTTCTCTTCTCCATGCTAAACATCCCCAGCTCCCTAAGTCATTCCTCATAGGGCAAGGTTTCCAGACCTTTCACCATTTTAGTCGCCCTCCTTTGGACACATGGCTCCAGTTTCTCAACATCCTTTTTAAATTGTGGTGCCCAGAACTGGACACAATATTATTCCAGGTGGGACCTGACTAGAGCAGAAGACAATGGCATTATTACTTCTCTTGATCTAGACACTATACTTTTATTGAT
>NC_056522.1:379707267-379710965 GCF_019175285.1 Sceloporus undulatus
AGTGCTGATGAGGCATCGAGGTAGTGGACTCTCCTTCATTGGAGCCCTTCAAACCGAGTGTGGATCTTTCAACTTTAGTGGTGTATTCCTGCACTGCCTGGGCTTGGATTAGTCGGCCTCCGCAGTTCCTTTCAATTCTATGGCTCGTTGTTTCTATGATTGTAGGATAGGGATAGACAACCTCAGTTTAGATAGGTCAAAGTTGTGACCCAGAATAAAGTAGCTTTCTGTGCTCAGACATTAGTTTTATATGTTCGGCTGCAGAGGAATAACAATGGCAGAGTATGCCCAAAAGGTTCAATTCTATTGCAGAAGAGATTCATGTGTTTAAGTGTCTCACTACTCCAAGAGGTGATTCATGCTCACGTCATGTGTTTTTCCATCACTATTTCATCTTTTGTTGTTTTACCACTCAACTTGTGCCCTGGGTTACACTGCACTAGGAGAGCTGAAACAGCCTGAGCTGATGCTGAAGGAGATGAAAACCTTGACTTTGGTACTTGGTCGTGGTTTTTCTCATTCTCACACTTGCAAACTGCTGCTTGATGCTGCAGTGACTGAGGGAAAAGATGGAATTGAGAATTGACTCTCATAGAACAATAGAATCATAGAATAATAGAGTTGGAAGATACCGCAAGGGCCATCCAGTCCAACCCCCTTCTGCCATGCAGGAAATCACAGTCAAAGCATACCTGGCAGAAGGTCCTTCAGCCTCTGTTTGAAGACCTCTAAGGAAGGAGACGCCACTACACTCCGAGGAAGGAGTATGTTCCATTGTCAAACAGCCCTTACTGTCAGGAAGTTCCTCCTAATATTGAGGTGGAATCTCTTTTCCTGCAGTTTGCATCCATTGTTCTGGGTCCTAGTCTCTGAAGAAGCAGAAAACAAGCTTGCTCCCTCCTCAGTGTGACATCCTTTCAAATATTTAAACAGGGCTATCATATCACCTCTTAAACTTCTCTTCTCCAGGCTAAACATCCCCAGCTCCATGAGTCGTTCCTCATAGGGCAAGGTTTCCAGACCTTTCACCATTTTAGTCGCCCTCCTTTGGACACATGGCTCCAGTTTCTCAACATCCTTTTTAAATTGTGGTGCCCAGAACTGGACACAATATTATTCCAGGTGGGGCCTGACTAGAGCAGAAGACAATGGCATTATTACTTCTCTTGATCTAGACACTATACTTTTATTGATGCAGCCAAAATTGCATTGGCCTTTTTAGCTGCCGCATCACACTGTTCACTCATGTTCAACTTGTGGTCTACTTGGACTCCTAGATCCCTTTCACACGTAGTTTCATTCAGCCATGTGTCTCCCATCCTATATCTGTGCATTTTATTTTTCCGCCCTAAGTGCAATACCTTACATTTCTCCGTGTTGAATTTCATTTTCTTAGCTTTGGCCGAGCTTTCTAGTCTATTCAGATCATTTTGAATGTTGATGCTGTCCTCTGGAGTATTAGCTATTCCCCCTAATTTGGTATCATCTGCAAATGTGATAAGTATGCTCCCAATTCTGTCATCCAGGTCATTGATAAAGATGTTGAATAGCACTGGGCCCAGGACAGAGTCCTGTGGGACCCCACTGGTCACTTCTCTCCAGGATGAAAAGGAGCCATTGTTGAGCACCCTTTGCATTCGGCCGGTCAACCAGTTACAAATCCACTTAACAGTTACCTTGTCTAGCCCACAATTTACAAGCTTCTTTGCAAGAATATCATTTGCAAGGCCTTACTGAAATCAAGATATACTATATCCACTGCATTCCCTTCATCTACCAAGCTGGTAATTTTATCTTTTTTTAATCTTTTTTTTAATTGATCTTTATTATTATTTTTATAATTAAAATAAGGTTGCTTATAATTATCAAAACTTATACAGACTAGAACATATGTGTACATATCGCCTAGCATAAGACAAAAAATAAAACATATAATTGTAAAGTTACAACACGTCTTCAGATCATCCTGGACCCTTTTTCAAATAGACTTCCTTTTGTTCCGATTGGGAGATGAACTTCTTTCTTGACCGGACCACCAACAACCTAGCTCCATCGCTTGAATGTACAACAAAAACTCCAAAACTTACTACTGAATTCATGCAGGCACACTTAAACATCTCTGATAGAACAAGCCCCCTATAGCTTAGATCATTACTAAAATATCTCAATAATTGGTTTCCTAGATAGATCATCCTGCACCCTACAATGACACTTACAATTCATAAAATTAACCTGGTATTATCCCGGTTGAAGTTTGTCAATTACGTTACGTTTCCACTTCCCCCTGGTTCTCAGTTAGTTCCCCAAATCTAGTTAACAATAGTATCCATTGTAATCTGAATGTCCTCAAGATGTGGTTCAAAACAAAGGATAGAGAAAGACCCAATAATGGAATCTTCCACAGCAATTTTCCCTTCGGATCTTGCAACCTGAATTAACAAAATTAACAGAATGAAAAACATAATAGTTTCTCTTTTAATTGTCAAAAAAGCTCCGTTTTCAAATTCCATTCCTTTCCCCAGAAATCTAAAACTTTTTTCCAGTCCTCCTTAGATCTTTTCTTGCTAAAGTTCTTAACGTTACAAGAGAGTATATCAAGTATCCTATAATCATTTACTTTGAACGTCCAGTTCTCCCACGTGGGGATGTCAAATGACTTCCACAGTTTAGCAACCTCTACCCTAGCCGCAGTGACCATATAAAGCACAACCCTCCAGTATTTTTTTTCATCATCCGGTTTAAGAATTGTTGTCATGTTCAATAGGTAGAGTTTGGGGTCCAAAGAGAAGTTAATTTCTAATATGTCCTGTATTGATTTATGGACCTCTTTCCAAAACTTCTGGATGTTTTTACATTTCCACCATATATGGATCAGATTGCCCTTTTCCAGCATTTACCACAATCTAAATTATACCTCTTCTTAATTCTCCAGGGTGTATAGTACCATCTGTTCATTATTTTTAATACGTTTTCTTTAGGTTCTTGGGCTATTGTAAAATCTTGTGTTTTTCTCCAAGCATTTTGCCGTTCATTTAAATTGATAGTCTTTCCTAGATCTTGTGTCCATCTACTCATATAATCTTTTATTGTTTCTTGTTCCAATTTACGACCTATTAATAACCTATACAGTTTAGAATTTTTTTTCTTATTGGGCTGCCAGATTATTTCATCTAGTTCATTACGCTGGTCTTCTATTCCTGTCGTTCTAATGTCTTCTGAAAACTTATTATTAATCTGATAGTAATTGAACCAGTTAAGCTCGAACTCCTCATTATTTAATTCCTCCCTGGATTTTAGAGTCCAAGTTCCTTGTTGATTTTTCTTTAAGCAATCTTGGTAAGTTAGGCATCTGTTCTTTTCTTTTGTTAGCCACCTGCCAAAAAAAAGCCTCCTGAGTAGAGGTCCAAATAGGAATTTTAAAATAAAATAGCTTTTTCATTTTTACCCACAACTTTAATAGGGATTTTCTAATAGGGTGATTGTTGAAATCCTTGTTTTTTTCCAGCTGATTATAACTTAAGAACGCATGCCACCCATATCTAAGTTGCACGCCTTCCATACTTAGTATTTCCTCATTATCCAATTTCACCCAGTTCTGGAGCCACATTACACTACATGCCCAAAAATATACCTGCAGGTCAGGAAGTGCATAACCCCCTTTTTCTTTTAGGTCTTTTAATATAGAGCTTTTAATTCTA